>NW_027509182.1:507500-515000 GCF_051911475.1 Siphateles boraxobius
CATTCCCTACTGAAAGAACATTGTGGACACACAGCTCTGACGTTTTCCAAGAGTATTTTGCCCAGCCTCTTCTTTATAAACAGCCCAGACAAATCATTTCTGGACCAAAAACTTTTGCACCCTCACTCCTCTTACCACCTCATCAAAAGACATGTCTAAAAGTGAGTATTGTCTTTATAATTCATTTATGCTACAGTGTCTTATTTAAAAAGATTGTTTACACATAAGGAAAAGACGGTATAATTCATTAGTGTTTTAAACATGCTATTGCTGTTATAGCATGCTTTGTTGCTCTTACACATTGTTATATGTTCTATATCAAATGTTTTTGACGGCATATACGTTTCAGAAAAAAAAAAAGAAAAAAAAAAAAAAATATATATATATATATATATATATATATATATATATATATATATTTCCCCCCCATCCAATCACATTTTACTGTAGTTGGCCGCTGGGGGGTTTCCATAAAGGACTTTAAAATAAATGTTTTAAATATTATTTAGATTATATTTGTCAGACATGGTTATATCTGAATAGGCCTATTTAATTATTTAATCTGTATTTTATTCCTTTTCAGTTACTTACTTTTTAAATTTCGGTAGGCTACTTTTTAATTCTTCCTTTACTTTGTCTTTGATTTTAACTTTTAGCACTTTGCATGATAACATTGTTTAAAATGTAAGCTATAAATATGAATGGCACAATGTGATAACCAAAATATATAAAAGTTAAGTCAAAGCTATTTATATAGCCTAGCGTTTTTCACAATACACATTCTCATAATTTAGTTATACATTCTGACGCTGGGCACTGTCCAGCGTCTTATTTCAGATGGTTCAATATTTATGATATTATGCGCCCCTGAATGGAAAAGAACTGTAAACTTCATCATTGTACTGTAATGAACTGCGTTACTGCCTATAGGATGATTGCATGATTTTTTTCCATTTAAAATAACTTTCCTTTTCTCTCTCTCTCTAGAGACAGCAAACACTGCAGGACGACCGGACATCCAAGTAACATGTTAGTGTGGTTTATATTTATTTTTAATGAGAAACATTATAGAGTGCAACAGGCGTTTTCTGGAAGTAAAAACACTTCCGGTAACCAGCGACTGTGAAAAAGGGGGCAGGTACTCTATTGGCTGTATAATGAACAGATGAACTGACAGATATTTTATGTAAACAGGCAAAATCTCTTCATCTGATGGTGGCCATGTGTTTTCGCCTATCATAACTGGTTTAACTCATGGCTCCTCCATTGACATCAACATGACTTCTGCCGAATCAAATGTACCGGCAAATTGTAAGTGCAATAAATCAGTTTTGCCTATGTGATGTATTAAATTAAACTTAATTAAGCAGTCCGAGTTAACTATTTGGGACCATTTTTAAGGAAAGTTACATTCTGATCTAACAGCGTCATGTACAAATTTGTCATGCTCCTGGATTATTTTACTATACTACATAACTATAGCCTTTTATTTACTGATGATTTTATCAAAGCCACGAATTAACTCAATTCATGGTTGCAATAATAAAATAAATGAACAATTGACAGATGAACTGACAGATATTTTATGTAAACAGGCAAAATCTCTTCATCTGATGGTGGCCATGTGTTTTCGCCTATCATAACTGGTTTAACTCATGGCTCCCCCTTTGAGATCAACATGACTTCTGCCAAATCAAATGTACCGGCAAATTGTAAGTGTGATGCATGAGAAACTATTAAAACAGTTTTTTGTATAAAATTATTGTATAGATGTATAAACAATGTATAAAATTAATCTTAATTAAGCAGTCGGAGTTAACTATTTGGGACCAATTTTAAGGAAAGTTACATTCTGATCTAACAGCTTCATGTACAAATTTGAAATATTGAATCAGGTTTTGTAGAATAAGCCATGATGAATTTATCTTATCTGGTGTCATGCTCCTGGATTATTCAGAAATGTAACTATAGCCTTTTATTTTACGACACTTATTTATTTTACTACAGATTTTATCAAAGCCAAATACTGTCCAAAAGGGGCGACTGGGAAAGAAGAGAAACGGGTCAATACAAGGTTAGATTCAATCTTTATATTCTTTCCCCATTTTGCCTTCATTTTCCTTTTCCTGTTTTAATTTTTAAATTTTTATATTCTCAGATCATCAAGGGTTTCTGAAAGCAAACACCAGTCAGTCGGTTGAAAAAATGAAGAACATTGATCCAATTATTGACGATCTTGACTTGCACAATCGATCAGTTGCAAATGTGCGAGCGAATCCAACACGCCGGATGAAGATGAGGGAACTGCTGGACTGTGTGAATTGTGAAAGCATTGCCAAGGACCTGGTCTATGCTTTGTGCAAGCCCATCATCAAAATGTTTTAACATATCGTAAATTTCAATTGTTTGATAAATTATCTAACGATTATACCTAACTATCAACAGTTATATGTGAAACGAGCTCAGTCGCATTAGAGATGGATTTTGAACATTGTTATTGAACCGCATGTTTAACAGCTCTAGGGTTCTTAAATTGTTTACCGCGGTTTAATTTTGAACAACACTATCGTAACACTTATCGTATCGCCGGGTGTGATTGTAATGTTTTGTATGGTGTTTTTCTTTACACTTTCCCCCTGGATATCTGGTTCCTACAGTTCGGTAATGTTAGTCAACTCTATGTCTTCTCTTTGTTCATATACGACAGTATTCGCACAAATTGGCATGATTTAATAAAATGACGGTTTAAACCATCATCTTAGCTTGAGACATTTACATTATATTATACCATCCTAGTTTTAAATAGCGCTTAAATGTATATTTTACCCCTTTATGCGGCTACAGAATACCGCACAAGGATCTCTGAAATATTTTTTGTGTAAAACATCTATGTAGATCTATCTATGTTTTTACAAATACACCAAAACAAAGAATGAAGACATCTTTCTATAAGTGTCCCTCAAAACACAGTGCATCCGTGTACGATGATTTATCAGAAAATTACTTTTGTCGCTTTTTCTGAATGATCTCGCCAAGTGCGGGTGTTTGATAACTATTGAACAACCCTGAATTCGGTTACTCAATAAAAAAACTCAATAATGCGCTAAAGGTCTATAACTGAACTTTAACATCTTAATAGTTGGTAAAAGTTCACTTAAAGTCTGCGCAAAATAAAATACATCCTAGCTACTTTCTAAACAGAGCTTATCGCGATCCATTCACCCATCCATATGTTTTGAACTTTTAATGTTTAATCAACATTTTGTTGGAAAACATATGCTGGATTTACTCAACTTTTTATGTCAACAGGTTCTGCATAGCGGGGTAATGTTGCATTTAATTAACATTGTTTATTTCAGTAAA
The DNA here is from genome assembly GCF_051911475.1 of Siphateles boraxobius. Taxonomy (NCBI): domain Eukaryota; kingdom Metazoa; phylum Chordata; class Actinopteri; order Cypriniformes; family Leuciscidae; genus Siphateles; species Siphateles boraxobius. The sequence continues at coordinate 510,864 of NW_027509182.1, forward strand.
CTTAAGTTTATTACATAAGATTAATTCAATGCCATTTAGTTGAATCAGGTTAACATTCTTAATTTAGTCCAAAACTATTAAGTTAAAATAATCCAATTGTTTCGTTTCTTTAGGGATTGTGTTCAACAACCTTTACAAATATATCTAATAAGATAACCTTTTACAAAATCTTTACTCGGTCGCCTCCAATGCATCCCCAAAGTAGTTGTTTTTATAATGATTAAAACCGCTTTAATTAATATTATCATGGTCTACACTTTATGGTAAAACACTAACATATCAGAAACTCTTTTAAATATAAACATTAAAAAAAATTGATCTTGCTGTTAAAACACATAAATAACGTTTTATTTCAAATGTACACCCCTATACAGCATGATGGGATGGGGAAATCCACAGGATCTCTTAAATATTCTCATCTAGTATTTATTCATTAAATTATTAATGCGCAAGAATCAAGACTTATAATACCATTTTATTATAAAATTGTGAAACTCCGACACGGTCGCAAAGAATGATGAGTTAAGCGGTACAATCTTTTATTTCAACAGTATTTTTCTTTACAAAATGACGATAGACCGACATTAAATATACATAAAGTAGACAATAACTCCATTTATTTGTGATCCAACCAGAATAGAAAGTCTCGGCACGCTACCATGTCTTGGTCTAGGGTATAGTTGACGAGGCCTTGAATTATTTCGCCAAGATCTGTTTTGGCATTTTTTGATGCCAGTGACGCACAGAGATCTGTTACAAACGTACACATAACGAGTAGTTCATCGACTGCGAATTCGTGACTAGATGCACACATCACATCCAGAACTTTTCTGAGGATTACGCCTGTCGGCTCTATGGTGTTAAAAAACATGGGCGTCACATCGGTCCATGTCCCCACCAACCCTCTTATGACATCCATTTCTTTTTTTAGATTTGTGACACGTTTGGTGTCCCGCTCACAATCGGTTTTCCTAACGCACGCAGCATCGATGATCCTGTCCATCAAGTAAACCATCTGGTCTCTAAAATTATCTTTAAACATAGAGTCTAGCGTATCTCTTAAACGACACTCTTTCCCAGTGGAGCACTCACACACCGGATGATACTTGTGTCCCGCATCGCCGGAACTCGACGGGCAGTCGTTCTCCGTCAGCTTTTGCGTCGCCATTTCAGAGGTATCTAGATTTTCAAATAGGAAACTGTTTGATGGTGAAAGTCCCCGGAATCTCTTGAGCGAGTCCTTGCAGCACAATCGTCCAGGCCTTGTGCTTTAACGCTCGGAAGCTTATGTTTTTGACAAATGCCAAATGCTCAGACAAACAGGAACATCTGATCAATTCCTTCCACTTTTGATCAATGAGATGTTGTAGTACCCCCGCAGTCGCGTTTTTTTACGATTTCGAATCCGACGTCGTTGAAGCATCCGTCCGTAGCGTTGAAACGGGGTTTCGTCGAAAACGTCGCAACTCTGTGTAGAGTTTATTAACCCATGCGATTGGGGTCCGCCCTCGCACCCATGGTGTGTACAGTGGGGGTCGTCATCAGGACGCCGTAAATAACCATGACCTGCATGTCGTCCGAGACAATTCAGCCGAAAATTGTTTTATGATAATGTTCAGTTTATTTAAAAATAATTTTCTTTGAACGCCGTTGTGTTAGCTTTCTCATTCAAAGTCATGTTGAAAGAACCTTTTTCAGTTAAGTAAACCAAAAAAAAATTTACTTAAGTAAATGGAGTTAAATCAACACAATACTTTTCAAACATTTTACTTTATCCATTTGAGTCGAGATTACACAAATGAGTTTAATTAAAATAGCAATATAGAAAACTAGGAACAGTACAATTTGAAATAAAACGTTATTTATGTGTTTTAACAGCAAGATAATTTTTTTTAATGTTTATATTTAAAAGAGTTTCTGATATGTTAGTGTTTTACCATAAAGTGTAGACCATGATAATATTAATTAAAGCGGTTTTAATCATTATAAAAACAACTACTTTGGGGATGCATTGGAGGCGACCGAGTAAAGATTTTGTAAAAGGTTATCTTATTAGATATATTTGTAAAGGTTGTTGAACACAATCCCTAAAGAAACGAAACAATTGGATTATTTGAATCTAATAGTTTTGGACTAAATTAAGAATGTTAACCTGATTCAACTAAATGGCATTGAATTAATCTTATGTAATAAACTTAAGTTTACTGAAATAAACAATGTTAATTAAATGCAACATTACCCCGCTATGCAGAACCTGTTGACATAAAAAGTTGAGTAAATCCAGCATATGTTTTCCAACAAAATGTTGATTAAACATTAAAAGTTCAAAACATATGGATGGGTGAATGGATCGCGATAAGCTCTGTTTAGAAAGTAGCTAGGATGTATTTTATTTTGCGCAGACTTTAAGTGAACTTTTACCAACTATTAAGATGTTAAAGTTCAGTTATAGACCTTTAGCGCATTATTGAGTTTTTTTATTGAGTAACCGAATTCAGGGTTGTTCAATAGTTATCAAACACCTGCACTTGGCGAGATCATTCAGAAAAAGCGACAAAAGTAATTTTCTGATAAATCATCGTACACGGATGCACTGTGTTTTGAGGGACACTTATAGAAAGATGTCTTCATTCTTTGTTTTGGTGTATTTGTAAAAACATAGATAGATCTACATAGATGTTTTACACAAAAAATATTTCAGAGATCCTTGTGCGGTATTCTGTAGCCGCATAAAGGGGTAAAATATACATTTAAGCGCTATTTAAAACTAGGATGGTATAATATAATGTAAATGTCTCAAGCTAAGATGATGGTTTAAACCGTCATTTTATTAAATCATGCCAATTTGTGCGAATACTGTCGTATATGAACAAAGAGAAGACATAGAGTTGACTAACATTACCGAACTGTAGGAACCAGATATCCAGGGGGAAAGTGTAAAGAAAAACACCATACAAAACATTACAATCACACCCGGCGATACGATAAGTGTTACGATAGTGTTGTTCAAAATTAAACCGCGGTAAACAATTTAAGAACCCTAGAGCTGTTAAACATGCGGTTCAATAACAATGTTCAAAATCCATCTCTAATGCGACTGAGCTCGTTTCACATATAACTGTTGATAGTTAGGTATAATCGTTAGATAATTTATCAAACAATTGAAATTTACGATATGTTAAAACATTTTGATGATGGGCTTGCACAAAGCATAGACCAGGTCCTTGGCAATGCTTTCACAATTCACACAGTCCAGCAGTTCCCTCATCTTCATCCGGCGTGTTGGATTCGCTCGCACATTTGCAACTGATCGATTGTGCAAGTCAAGATCGTCAATAATTGGATCAATGTTCTTCATTTTTTCAACCGACTGACTGGTGTTTGCTTTCAGAAACCCTTGATGATCTGAGAATATAAAAATTTAAAAATTAAAACAGGAAAAGGAAAATGAAGGCAAAATGGGGAAAGAATATAAAGATTGAATCTAACCTTGTATTGACCCGTTTCTCTTCTTTCCCAGTCGCCCCTTTTGGACAGTATTTGGCTTTGATAAAATCTGTAGTAAAATAAATAAGTGTCGTAAAATAAAAGGCTATAGTTACATTTCTGAATAATCCAGGAGCATGACACCAGATAAGATAAATTCATCATGGCTTATTCTACAAAACCTGATTCAATATTTCAAATTTGTACATGAAGCTGTTAGATCAGAATGTAACTTTCCTTAAAATTGGTCCCAAATAGTTAACTCCGACTGCTTAATTAAGATTAATTTTATACATTGTTTATACATCTATACAATAATTTTATACAAAAAACTGTTTTAATAGTTTCTCATGCATCACACTTACAATTTGCCGGTACATTTGATTTGGCAGAAGTCATGTTGATCTCAAAGGGGGAGCCATGAGTTAAACCAGTTATGATAGGCGAAAACACATGGCCACCATCAGATGAAGAGATTTTGCCTGTTTACATAAAATATCTGTCAGTTCATCTGTCAATTGTTCATTTATTTTATTATTGGAACCATGAATTGAGTTAATTCGTGGCTTTGATAAAATCATCAGTAAATAAAAGGCTATAGTTATGTAGTATAGTAAAATAATCCAGGAGCATGACAAATTTGTACATGAC
>NW_027509182.1:3182500-3442500 GCF_051911475.1 Siphateles boraxobius
TAAAAGTACAATAAATAATATTTTATAAAATGACATAACATTTTTAAAGTGAATAATTTATATTTTAAAATATAATTTATTCCTGTAATGGCAAAGCTGTATTTTCAGCATCAGTACTCCACTCACATGATCCTTCAGAAATCAATCTAATATCCTGATTTGCTGCTCAATCTAATATCCTGATTTGCTGCTCAAGTAAAAAATGTTTTATCAATGTTGAAAACAGTTGTGCTGCTTAATATTTCTCTGAAAAACCATGATACTTTTTTTCAGGATTCTGTAAAGAATAGAATTTTCAAAAGAACAATTTATTTTAAATATAAATGTTTCGTAACAGTATAAAAGTGTTTTGATCTATTTGATGCATCCTTTCTGAATAAAAGCATTATGTATCTATCTTAATGTCCCAAAAAATTTTAACAGTAGTGTGTTGTGATACTAGGTGTATGTATTTTAATATGAACATGCCACTTGGTACACGGCACAACAACAATTTTTACTTTTTAAAATGACATTTTCTGAATTGAGAAATGCAGTAATTTATTCAACCTATTTTCTTCTATTTGTGTTCAGGTCTGAGCTGTTTCGTTCCCTGTTTGCAAATGTTCCAGCACACTGAAACATCTGTCTCAACATGCTTAAACCCCAGTGTGTGTATGTACTGCACTGTTCTCACACACTTCTGCTGCTTCTGCTGGTGAAATCCTTCCGGGATCTCAGACTCAAACCTAGGTTTTGTTTTCCTGTAAATGAAACTACTAAACATTTCTTTTTATTTGTAAAATGACACATTTTAGTGCCCTTGTATTAAAAATGCCATTTTGTCAACAATTGTGTTTTGTCAGTCTTCATTGATGCCTCAATTTTATACTCAGTACATGATCACATATAGTAAAACCAATATGTACCTCTGTTTTAATTTCCCTCTCTGGAAGCATTCTGTAATGTTTTCTGATCAGATAATCCTAGGTTATCCACCTCAAGCTTTCACTATTGTCGCTGCCATAATTTTAATTGGGTATTGAATTGCTGTGATTCAATTTGGCCTTAGTCTATTCTCATACTACCTACCAACAACGACAGTGAAACCCACACAGAGGGGACCAGATGAGAGAATGATTGCTGAATTGATAAATCAATGAAAGTGTGTTCCCAGATCCTTCTGTCATTTAATTTCTATCAAGACCGATGAATAGCATGAAGACAAGCAGAGATTATTTCTTGTTAGAAACATGCAGTCACTGAACATTCAGGATTTCATCTCAGGCCACACTCATTTGCATACTTGTATGTAATTTTGCACCCTCTCGGATTGATTGTATTTAACATCCGGATATTTAAAACAACTGTTTTTGTTACTCTATATTTATGACATCTATACATAACCCATCATTAATAGCTAGCCTTTTGCTTGTAAATGAGCAGCAATGCCTATTTCCCACATTACATTATGATTAGTTGTTGAAAGATGTTCTAAAATGTAACAAACTGGGGAGCCCAAACTCTGGTTTGAGTCAAATTCACAGGTTGGGTATTTCAGAGAGGAGGGGGTGCCTAACTCGCATCAACTAACCACTGGTGTACTTCAGGGTTCGGTACTTGGCCTTTTGTTTTCACACACATCACAGACTTGTCATTCAAGCACATGGACTTCCCTGGTTAGCAAGTGACAAACAGCTCTATTTAGCATGTCAGCACAGCTCTCAGCTTGTCTAGTGGGCATCCTGGTCTGGATAAACGCACCTCTTCAACCAGAAAGTCTGTACTATATAACTGAAAATCCTGTTTTTCATGATATGACCCTGTACAATCAATCAAGAAAGAGCCTGTACAGTACATGTAAGATAATTAGATTTTATTCAGTTAATATTTAGAGGCAATCACAGTTTGCCACAGTAAACAGGAAATTCTCCATTTTGAACATGGAGAGACAGCTTCTCATCACTTCAGTAACATGTTTAACAATGCTTACAGATACATGAGACATTTCATCACCCATTAGGTCACAGCATATCAGCAAACTTGATAAGATTTTCATCTTTCATTGAGTCAAGCAGTAGTGGCAGCTTGAGGTTTTCTGGTAGCAGCTACAACCATCATGTCAATGATAGACTGAGGATACAACAGAGCATCTTTAGATCGTGTATAATACTCCATTCACCTCTCTCAAGTGTCATTTCCCCCTCCATTGCTTGCTTTTATTACATTTCTACACATACATATTCTGGAAAGACTTACAAGAAGTGTAATGGTAACAATCAAATTCAACTAACCTAAACGTTTGTTAAATGTTCTACAGTTACGCACTTGCAGTATAATGTACCATGTTGTTTTTAGAGATGATTGTTTAATAAGTTATTAATATATTCTCCTGACATTTTATCTATGCTAAAAAAATAAACAGCATATAAGTACAACACCAGTGGATTGACATTTTTTTAAAAAAAACATTATTTTTTGGTTAAACGAATGAAACAAGCAGTCAAAATGATGTGGTCATATGGCTCAATGGACCATCTTGCATGCAAAGAATAATACTGCCCCTAAACTGCAATTTATACGACTCAACAGCTATACATCACACCCATTATAACCAGTGAAGCAGGAGTGATCTAGTCACATCGCTCTTTCTTAGAGGGGACAGGTGTTATAACCTGACTGTTGTAGTAGAAAGTTGATTATGAAGTTGCAAACGTTCTCTCTTGTAATCTACTGCCTTTTAAACAAAAGGTTCTAGGGAAAAAAAAGTGAAATCCTCTAACAGCTTTGGGAAGCTTGTTTCTATAATTGGTCTCCGTTCATCTAAGTCTCAAAGTGCACTTGACTAGACTGTAAAAAAACTTTCTCTCTCTTTTTTTTTTTTACTTTAGTGTTTCTGAAGGTGCGCATTTATGTGCATTGATTAGTACTGATACAGAGTATATTTGCTGTAACACTTATTTTCAGATTCATAGCCAACAATGTGAAGTCAGTCACAGCACTGCCAAGTTGGCTCCTCTTGTTCCAGTTTCCAGTAGCATCGGGCCTCAGAGATGATTGGCAGGGCTCTACGAGGATGCAGGGGCGTCCATGGTGGACAGGATACGGACCACTTCGGCACGCTGTGTGGGGGAAATGTGCTGGGTCATATGAACAATCGAGTCCATGGCCACTTCTGGGTTAGCTTGAACCAGGCTAAGAAACATGAAATTAACAAAAAAAAAAGTGTTAATTTAAAAACAAGATAAATACGGGTGTAAAAATGCATTGCTTTGCAAAATTCAATGCAGTGATTTAATAAAATGAATTGACAATTTATTTTCCAAAATTCAATTATATTGGCATATAAATAGTTATTTTAGTAAGCAAACAATTGTAAGTAAGAATCCATCAAATCCAGTTCCACCATCTACTTCTGGTGTGGAGGCGTTGGTTTCTTAAGTCTCATCCACTTGCATTTGTATCAGCTTTTTTAAAATAATTATGAATCGTGCAAAAACTTTAATCAAATTGTGACCAAATTTCAGATTTACATCATACAATTTAGTAAAGAATTGGAATTGCACTTGAACTGGTCTCAGTGCAAATACATACATAATATACATACATACATATATACATATATACACATATATATATATATATATATATATATATATATATATATATATATATATATATATATATATATATATATATATATATATATATGTATATTATTATAAATATATATATCCCCTGGAAAACTGAGTCTGATTAGTTAACTCTTTCCCCACCATTGACGGAAATTTCTGTCATTTGTGAGAAAAGGCTTTACCGCCATTGACAGAATTTCCAGCTTTCTGTGTTTTCTGAAAGAGTACAGAATCTCCTGATTAAAATACGTGCGAAGAAATAGCAGAAACAAGTGCTATCATGTGTAATCATGCATATTCAAAATAACACGATCATCAACATTAAACAGCGAATAAATCAAAACTGCCTAATGTTACTGAATGAAATGTCGACTCAGGATGAGCTACAGGACTGCAAGCGTTGGGGGTTTTGATGGACTAGATTTACTCCATCCATGTTTTGATGACTGTTCTGAATCCGATCCAGATGTAGTCTTTGACAAAAACATGTCTTTCTCAGCTTTTTGCTCAAAATGTTACTTTTTTATAAAACCACATTCAAGTGTTGATAAAAAAAAAAGAGAAAAAAAATGCTTATTTTTTTTTAACCTGTTTTATTCTACCTTCTAGTTAGTGCAGAGGTCTGTTCTTTCTTTTGATATATTGCATGTTCAGATATTCATACAACAAAATATTCTGGGGGCCACAATTTTTTTTGTGAAAATGGCAAAAAACGCTGGCGGTGGCTGGCAACTAAAAAAAAAATTATAAAAAGCTGGCGAGGAAAGAGTTAATCGCAGCAATTTTTGTACAATGACCACTAAAGTACATTTCCACGGTGTCTCTCTTATCAGTTGTTTCTTCTCACATAAACTCACAAGAAATACTGATTTGAAAATGACTTAAAAGTTCTGGAATCTTGAAATGTATATATGTATACACACACACACACACACACACACACACACACACACACACACACACTTTAAGGCTTGTGTCTGGATGTTACCTGCGGATCTGTTTGAGGATATGATCTCTGCGGATATATTTGATGTTCTCATCGATGACAGATCTGGCTCCCTCTTCCTCTGCCAGCTGCCTCTCCAACCATTCCACAACATCCTCATTACTGTCCCACAGATATGCCTAAGAGAGACACACACAAAAAAGGATACATAAACATAAAGAAACAAAAGAACAAAAGTAAAAAGTTCTAAACACCTTAAGCTTGCTTGAAACATCTTGCCAAACAAACTTTGACAATGTTTCTATTTGAAAACCAAATCACAATCCTAATCAACGGCTCTTCATTTAGGCTTAGACTGATAACATCAGGCTGATCTAAAAACAAAGCTGGACTTGTGCTTGTGAAGATTTGTCGAGGCATTAATGGGCTTCCGTGCTTCTAAAAACCGCAAGCACTTGTAGTCGGCAAGAACATTTAATGCCCCATATTAATCATTTTTAATCCGTTTGCTTTTAATTAAGAACAGCGTGTTGCTCTGCTATCTGCGCGTGGCAGGGTGGAGATTAATTGTAGCTTAAGATAGCTCGCTCAGATTGGGCTAATGTATTAGTGGTCCAGACACTGTCTTCTGCAGATCCTTTAACCTGCCCTGGGGACATGGCTCTGCTCCAGAACCTGGTGTGGCGACTCTTCGGAGGCCTTGTCGGAGCTCGGGAGAGCTCATCCATTGTCATATATTCCCTGGTCCACAATCCACTTCAGTAGATGAAAGACTTACTACAGTTCATTTTACAAATCGCTCAATAGTTTGGTCACATTTTACAAACTCTTCACACGATTTTTGTTGGTGATCTGGAGAAGAGATTTGTTAGTGCAGTAAGTGATTTAAAGGTGCAGTCTGTAAGAATGACAAAATTCAAAATATCAGAGATCCTTGTTTCCCCAGTCCCCTCCTCCTCAGATTCGACAGTCACGCTGGTTGTTGGAGGACACGCAACAGAAGCGAGCGCAATTGACAATGAAAGCCGAGGAGACTTACGTAAGTTGATGAGTTGATTTATCCGCGTTTTAATATGCTCTCTGTCATAGAGATTTGTAGATGAATATCGAGGCTTTTTAGGTTGGGTGGAATCTGCAATCTCTGACCCAGTCTGTTTGCTGACTGTAATACGCTGCGTTACCTGCCAACTGGCATACCGAGGTGTCAAAGTACTATTGGGTGAACTGCCAGTGGGAGAGATCACACAGACCAAAACAAAAACCAACTGACAACGCACATTTCAAAGTAAAATAACTGTCTGTAGAAGTGTTTTCCAGAGAAACGAGTATGTTAATTGTGCATGTTTCCTAAATATCTGCAAAGACATAATGGTATTTTTATGCTTTAGTAGAGTGAAAAAGTTACATACAGCACCTTTAATAGAGAGTGAGCAAGCGGGACATTACTTAGGTCAGAGGAATATAATTGGAGGAAGAAGGGTTACGATCAGGCAAGAGCTAGAACCTGCTTTACAGTTTTTTACAATTGCTAACAAGCGTTTACCAATACTTAAAGTACTTTTAATAAATTCTTTACACAGCAACACACCTACATCACACAACTGGACAAATAGTTAATTTTCTGGCCAAAAAACACATTTTTGTTAAATAAATCCAAACTCTACATTTCAAAATGCTAAAAACCATATACTTTCTACATACACTTACTCTATCACAGCAAACCCCGATTCAAAATTGAATCATTCTATCAAAACACTAGCACTCGTTTTCTATCCAACATGAATAAAGTCAATCATAGCGCAATGACTGTCCAAATACTAACAATTGATGGCATTATGCAAATTGCATTACTTGTCAGTGTTTACAAAAGCTGTCACAAAGAACTGGCAAAAGCAATGATTATGAATATGTCAAATATAGCAAGGAGACATTTTAATTGTTTATTAATAAAGTCAAGATGAAGTTGACGATGCTGACTCGTGATCTTCGCAGTAGTGAATGCACCAGAGAGAAATGCACATTTCATTTCATAAGCAGAGAGCATGTTTTCTTTCGTTTTGAATTGTTCTGTTTACAAGTAGACATTTCAATATAGATATATTTTTCAAGTCTGTGAATAGGCTATACTTCAGTTCATTTATGAGACGCGCTCCAGTTCACGCGCTTAAATCCAGGCAATTGGTTGATGAAACATTGGTTAAAATTAAGATACAATTAATACAAAACGAAATTCACTTTAAAGAAAGGCTTTGTGTGTGTAAGGTCTCTGTGAAAGTTTTAAAGCAGTCTTTTAGTGCCGCTTCAGAGCGGTCGCGTCCATAACGGAGAACTGTCACGTCTGTAACATTGTTTTTTCCTCATAAATGCGAACACGAAAAATAAAATAAAATAAAATGAATATTTTATGTTCTGTGGAGAGCCAACCCTTCTTCATCCGATTTGCGCAGTGTAATTCACAGAATTACAAAAAAAAAAAAAAAAATAACAATAACAATCGTTGCCTCCTAAAAGTTAAAGATTTTTTTTGTCACGCATGACTGTCTATTTCCCTAATATTAAATATAAAACGCATGTGTAGACTGATATTTTTCTAATGTCTGGACTCCTTTCAGGGAGGAGCCTATGGATAAACAGACGTTTCAATATTTTGGTATTAATGCATTTTCTGAGAATTTATATTTCAAGTTTTGACTGCAAATGTCATGTCCAGAACGCTGGAATTCCCAAATGTTAAATAATTTATCCTCAACTAGTTTTGTGGTGTAGGTCTACGTATTTTATAATGTTAAGTTAACTTCAGATAATACTAATAGTAATTTAAAGATGTGGTAGCATTGGATCTGGACGGTATGGATAACGCTGGGAGTTGGAAGGGGTGTGTCGCGATTCTGCAGGTTCGTGGATCTGAGTGTCGCGATTTCGGTTTCATATGATATGGCATATCCTTACAGCCTTAGTCATTTTAGAAAGTTAAGTTCTACTCCTGTATAGTTATTTTGGTGAAAGTAACTCAAAAGTAATACAGGAGTAATGTAACGCATTAGAATTCTGAGACTGTAATATGGTAAGGTAATGAATTACTTTTAAATAACAGTAACAAGTAATATATAATGTATTACAGTTTTGGGAGTAACTTGCAAAACACTGTAAATAATTTCAAATAAATGCTGTTCTTTTAAACTTTATATTCCTGAAAACATGCATCACGTTTCCAACAAAAATATTACGCATGCACAACCATTTTCAACATTGATAATTATAAGAAAGTATAATGGTGTTTCTTGAGCACTGTTACTTGTCATGTTTCAGTTCTACCTGCAGACCATCTAAAACCCATTGTTTTTATAATTCAGTTTCCTTTTACTGTAAGCCATTCTACATTTTTGGTTGAGTGTTGAATCTGTGCATTGTTGGCAACGTACTATCGAGGCATGAACGAGGCATTACTTTATAGAATGTACAGTCGAAAAAAAAATTAAAAGTAACAATTGCTCAGGGGAGCCACTGGACAAATGGGTTCAGTTGACTCATTGATCAACAACAAATACAACATACATGACCTTTGGTTACTATGGAAGCTTTTTTATGCCACAGAAGAAATAAGTATAAAAGGTATCTTACAAGATTTTTTTTTTCTTGCAATTGCTAGTTTACATCTCAATTCCTTGTTATTATCTCATAATTATAAGGACAATAAAGTCAGAATTGTGAGTAGGAAAAAAGCCAGAATTGTGCGATAAAAAGGACTAAATTACCTTTTTTATTACCTATTTCGTCGCAGAAATAAGCTTTCATAGGTTGCACAGTCCAGCACACATTCTTACTCCTCTCCCCTAACTTTTGGTGGGTTGATGTTGCATCAGTTCGCCCATCCAAGACAAATTTCTTTTAACCTTCTTCTCCCTTGTCCTGATCCAACTACTGCTCTCCCTCCATCAACTATTCCTCTCCCTCGCCCAGACATTATTTTTTTTCTCACTGCTCCTCTGAGTTGTTCTGCATCCACATTGAACAATACCAACTCAAAGAGTCCCTTTTTTACTGTGTATGTCCAAGTAATGTAACATCTGACTACGCCTCCGACTGAGATTGGATCTAGCTATTTCTCAATATTTCAGAGATCTGTCACCTAAAAATGCTTATCAGTCAATATTTTTAATATATTTTTTTCAGTACTTTTGAGGTGCTGTTGCAGCAGTAGAGGCTTTAAACTTTGTAAAATGTAAGATTTTCAGAAACGTGTTAATTGGCTGTATATGTTGATAAAACAACATGAATTGTGTTAATGGTATGGTCACAACAGACAGATGTTGTGCTAATTGTGTTTAGAGTTTTGAAAATTTGACTACGGATTGGACAAAAGGATGTTAGCAATTGAAAATAAAAAATGTAATACTGGAAAAGATTTCCAGCGCTGGAGAGATGTTAGAGCGGGAAGGCCTAAAAACAGACTCTTAGGTTGCTTTGTTTCTGCTCGATACGCGAATAACTTTAAAAAAAAAATATATATATAAGTATTGTACAGAACCAAGATATGCTGTTAAATGTATGCTGAATATCTCAGGATATCTGAGAATATCTAGAATATCTCCATACTAGCGTAATGAATCCAATCTTCAAGCTAAAGACACTGGACTAATAATCCCGATCTGAATTCTAACTTGTAATTCCGTCTGAATCACCATCACTGTTTGTTCGTTGTCCAGAGGAGAACTGCCTGACTGTATGAGCCTGGTTTTCCCCAAGGTTTTTTTCTCCATTCTGTCAGCTCATGGAGTTTGGATTCCTTGTCAATGTTGCCTCTGGCTTGTTTAGTTGGGGACAACAATATTATTGATCTGACTGTACTGATGCGGTTGTATAAAAAAACATAGCTGTATAATAACTGCTTTATAGATGCATTGAACGAATTCAAAAATGTATCTTTACAACGGAACTGAATCAATACTGAACTGACTTCATCTGAACAGCCAAAATGCATCTTTACCTATTATCACTGTAAAGCGGAGCACTAGATAAATAAAGGTGACTTGAATTGACAGATTGTTCCATACTTGCACGAGCTGTCTGATGCGCCAGGATTATGTGGTTTTCTGTGTTGCATAACATGTTCACTATCATGGGAGCCAGGGCTCGAGACTAACGGCGTCCTATCTTCCTGGGGACGATATAAAATGTGTTTAGGACGTACAGAAATATTCTCCAGGACGCCTACGGGACGAAAGACATTTTTGTATGTGTGTTCATTTATTACTAGCCTATTAGGGTAACTTACTTAGAAAATGCCAAAATTAACCGATCAAGTGCTGACTACAACGGAGAGCGTCTTCTCATGCTGTTAACTTACTATAGATACTATCACTGGCCGGCTACTCACCCGGAGACTTGTTTCGCGGTAGGCCTATCACGTGGCTTATTTTCCAAGACAAAAACGAGACGAAAACTAAACTAGCTTTGAATGACAAAAAACATGACGAAAATCTATTGACATTTTCGTCAACGAATAAAAACTAAAAAAATGTAAGATAGTGACGATTTGGGAAGTGATCCAGTCAGAACTGATGTCCTGCGTTTGTGGAAGATGCGCACATTTACTGTAACGTGCTGATCTACCCAGCGGCACACAAGGGTTGACATGCGCTGCATGTCTCATAAAACGTTAAAACATTTAAACGTCTGGGAGAATGAGTAGAGCAGATATATAGCCTAAATCTCTAAAAAAGAACAAAAATATATAGATTCTCAAAAAAAAAAAAAAAGAGCTTTATTTGGTACGGTTTTCTGTGCGCACACAGCCGACCCGAAGCGTGCAGCCATGCACATAGACACCTATACAGCACGCGAGTTCTGAATTGAGCTCTTTCGTGTCTGAATGGACAAATACACACAACATTGTTGAAATTTCAGTTTTGGAGAGTATTCACGTAAACTATGTTGGTTATGTCTTAAACAGTTTTGAGTGTATCGGATGTGCTTGTGCATCAGTGCGATTGGATCCGCATGTCATTGGACATGATCCGATGTCTTAAAGTGACAGTGGCTAATAAACCTAATGCGGTCTGTGTCCTTAATATTGATCAAGCAACAAAAGAAAAAGAGAAAAGCATTCACTGCTCGTTAATAGCTTTAATGATGATTCATTATATTTAATTCATACAAATAAATATGTCTGCTGCTTGAAAGAATAAAGAATGATGATATTTTTGTGATATGTAGTCACCAGTATTTATTTGTTATTTTTTAATCCAACCAACTCAAAAACATTTTGAGCTGTATGTGTTTTTATCTTAATTTTCGTATATGTAAAAAAAAGAAAAAAGAGATTTGTTCTGCATGCATACAAAAAGTATCTAACTCCTGTTATTTTTTATTAAATCTGTTTTTTTACCCATTTACAGATAACTACTTTGAATGGAGCTTAATAAATATAATAATATATATCATAAACATTTTAATGGTGTTTTTATTATGTGACTAACAACTATAGATGATAATAACAAAGTACAGAAACATCAACGTTTATTTTGGGACGGTTGACATTCACTTTAGGACGGTTCAAATCGTTTTTCAGGACGGTTCCAGGACGGAGGTGAAAAAAGTTAGTCTGGAGCCCTGATGGGAGCGGAGCAATGAAGCAAGGGGTGTGTTTGTTTGGGTGTCTATTTCAAACATCAACAGTGTTTCTCAGAAATCACTTACTACGCCTTTAAAGGACAAGTTCGGTATTTTACACTTAAAGCCCTGTTTTAAGATCGTTTCTGATGAAATGTTGTCCCGAGAATTTTAGGTTTCAGTGGTAGCAAAGACGTGAAACTCACCGAGTGGTCTGGGGTGTTCACTGATATGCTCACACAAAAATCGCTGCAAAAGATGCTTTCCAATAGGTTTTATCGTAGTTTGTGTCCAACTCCATTGACTTGTATTGGATGTTCTGTGAGGAACGGTATTACTCCGCCGCCGGAGATGGAAATGGGGTTGTTTGTATTTTCATTCTGTAGTTATGCAGTCGCGGTATCATAGGCTACGCTATCCAAACATTGGCAAAGGTGCATTATCACCACCAACTGGGCTGGAGTGTCTATAATTCAAGCTCTCAACGGAAGAATGTCCGGTTGTGACGCGTTTGGAAAAATAGGTCCACGGTTTTACAACGGATGGTAAAACACCTGTTGGAAAGCATCTTTTGCAGCGATCTTTGTGTGAGCATATCAGTGAACACCCCAGACCACTCGGTAAGTTTCACGTCTTTGTAAACTAAAGTTTAATGCATTTTATGAATGATTCTTCCAGTTCCCCTATGAAACCATTGTGGAGGTGGGGGGGGTGCTAACACTGAAACCTAAAATTCTCGGGACAGCAGCATTTGTCCAAATTTCAATCTTAACCGTTCTATTTCATCAGAAATGATCTTAAAACAGGGCTTTAAGTGTAAAATACTGAACTTGTCCTTTAAAGCAATAGTATTTTTTTTTTATTTGTGACATACTTTCACAGCTCCCTCTGCCTCCACGAACCAGCGCCGGAGCATTGCCTGAACCTGCCCGTCCGTCAGCTCGCTGTTAGCACACTGGATCTTCCTCTTAACCGCGTCTTCCAGCAATAATCGCCGCAAGCGCCAGTAGAAGAACAGCCGAGATGTCGGCCACTCCAGGATATCCTAAACACACAAGTCCAGATTAATTTAATAAGTGTAAGTCTTATTTTATTTGAGCTTTTGATTCTTTTTCTATGGAGAAATATGAATTCAAAATCAATGGTTCCAACAGAAAGTGACAATGGCTTGAAAAAGCAGAGCTTTAGTATAAGCTATGTAGAAGTTGAGTACTGACAGTGATGACTCCTTTCTCCTGCATGCGGCCCGGTGTGTCATGAAGGTCCGCAAACTGCACAGCTACTTGATGATATATGGGCAGCAGAAACTCCTCTCTCTCTTTCAGTTTACTCTCCAGCTCTTTACGTTCAGACACATTCAACTCCGGGGTGCCTGAAACCACACACAGAACATTTATGTAGAATGTATGAAAAATGAGTAGCTTAAAAATGGGGACAGAGCAATATATTAGTCGGGCCGATATGTAGCCGTTTCAGAAGACATCTGCCCACCTGAAATATTTCTATAACTTTTGAGGCAAACTTTTTTCAGATGCGAGACTGAAAGTTCAAGATATCAACTGCCATTAAATTACAGTTTTTATTTAATAATACTTTGTGTTTATATAAATAGTTATTTTTGACTAGATTTGTCATTACCTAAAACAACTGAATAGCAATTTTGCTGTTTTTGCCTATCTTTTTGCCTATCTTGTCAGCAAAAATTAAAGTAATTTCAGACGTGGAGCGGAAAGTTAACTAAAACTATTTAAACTAATTTCAGTCAGCTGAAATAAGGTAAAATATAAATATTAGATTAACTTTCAAAGTTTAAGTACTAAAATGACTAAAACTAAAATAAAATGTAAGCTTAATAAATTTATTTAAAATATAAACGGATACATTCAAAAACTCATACAAATTTAGGCACATAGCAAAAATACAAAAAAAAACAACCTTAAAATATACAAATAAAATCTAATTCAAAATATTAATAAATACTAGAATATATAATCATACTAAAATAACACTGGGAATAAGTTATTACATTTTGACAAAACATCACAATTTTATATTTTATTTAGAGTAATATGCACTGATGAAAAAATTATATTAAGAAAATAGGTTTGATTTTATATCGGCTTAGAGGTGCAGTAAGCGATTTCTGAGAAACGCTGTTGATCTAAACACTTGTAGCCAATCACCAGAAAGGGGCGTATACACTCAATTATGGGGGAGGTGCCTGTGTGTGTTGCATGATGCGTTTGTGAATTTGGGGGTGGAGCTTTCAAGATAGCTGTGTGATCCTTTTGGGTAGGGGCGTGTTTGTTGTAGTGATTTCAAATATCAACAGCGTTTCTCGCTTACTGTAACTAAGTGCACTGGCACAATTCTACTGTTTAGGCATCTGTGTGTTGACCCCTTGTTCTACACAAGAAAATTAGCAAGAATGATCACACAGCGACAGTGCGGCCCAACCGAGGAGCTCTCCAGGATCTCCCATCACCCTGTGGCTGTTTGAGAGAGATCGATCACATCAGAGGCAATCATTCAGCATGGCTGCATGTGACACAGACCTCTTTAGTGACTGCTGAGGGGGTAATCGATCGAAGGAGGTACAGAACAGCAGCGGGGTCTGATTGATCTGAGACCCCTGTGATTGACACGTCTCCTCAGGGAGGAGAGAAAGAGAGGGTCGGCACAATCAGCAGAACGCAGCGATGATGTGCTTTAATACAACACTCATACATGCCCAATAAAACAAAATACGATTTCAGAGGAGAGAGAGAGCACTGTGAACAACTTACCTAGTCTTTCTGCAAGCCCCATGTACACAGGGTCCACCCGTCTCATGGTCTTCACCAGGTCTTTTTTACGGAACTTGATCTCCACCGTGCCTTCAGGCTCCAGCACACCACCACTGCAGAACACACACACGCTGATGAATCAGCTCACTCCGGCCATTACAATGAATCTGTTTGAAACACTGGTACAATGCTATTCTCGCATCATCACTCAAATTGGCCCGCTAGTAAGATAAGTTATGTATTGATACTGAAATATCTGAAATATTTACTTCTAAATTGTATTCAGAGGCTGATCGAAATAAGAGAAAGTCATTGTAAACTAAGAAGAATGTATAGGTTTAAAAAAGAAAGGGCAAGAACTAATACAAAAAACAGATGTATACCTGTTAAAGAGGTAATTACACCTATGGAATAATATTGATAAGGATTTAAAATTGTGTACTTCACTCTGTAAATTCAAGAAAATGTTTAAAAACAAGGTGATATATAATTATATAACTCAATATGAATAATTTGTGTAAGTCATATGTAAACTATTGTAATAATATCTGATATGTGTACCTTTGTAATATTTTATGTAAATTTTAGAAATTGTCTTATGTAACTATTTGTTTATTTTGTACGAATCCTGAGAGGAAAGTGATTAAATAATTATGTATAAAGGGTAGGAATAATAAGCATAGGCTTCAGCCTACACCTTTTTCGGTTATTATCTATATTTTTTCTTTACTGTGGAAAATTAGGGCCGAAAATATATATTTTTTAATCTTCTCTACAACGGCGAATTGACACCCACCTCCTGTGGCTCACTCGTCTCAATCGCAACGGCTGAATAGTGCTTGTATTGCACATAATTTTAGTCATTCTCGCAGGTTTCGCGTTCACACCAAAAGCACGTGCATCACTGATCTATATAAGTGGCACTTTCATAAAACCGCCTCTAACAGATCGCGAGTACCAAATTGACTTCTTTTTCGTGGCTGTTTGAAGAAAACTTATGACAAAATTATGACAAAATGCCAATCTTGCCGAGTATTCAGGTAAATACAGTCAGTTTTGAAACGTAAATAGTTGTGTAACAGTAAAATGGATCCGTGCATAAGCTGTAAAAGTGACAGCAGCCTACTAAACCTGCTGCAGTCTGTCATGTTAATCAAAGAACAAAAGAGAAAATCATTTGCTGCTCTTGAGTGAATAACTTTTGGAACTTTAATTGCAAGCATTAATCTGTATTTAATTTTTACAATGAAAACTATCCAGTGTTTTATTTTTAAGTATTTCTTACCTGAATACTATTGTTAGACCCACCTGAAAAACTTAAAGCCATGTTTATTTCATTTATCTCTTTATTCTATTGTATTTATTCATGCTACCATTGCAATTTGATTATTTGTTCTTATTTTATTACTGTTTACTATCTATTACTGTCATGTTTTTGTAAATGTAGTTTAAAGATTCAAATAAAGCCTTCCCGTGCTGCAAGTTAGATATTACAACAAAATTGCAGCAGGAAAAATATGGCTGTGTATATGGCAGTTTTCCCTGTAGTATCAAAAATATCGATTTTTATCAAGGTTTCATATTGAAGTTGGAAATTCCAGTATCATGACAACACTAGTCTGACTTTATTTATTTAGTTTTGTTTTCTGTTTTAATGCGTTATGTTTACGTAAAATGTAAAAAAGGTGCAATGCACATTGACAAAATAAATAAATAAATAAATAAATAAATAAATAAATAAATAAATAAATAAAAATAAAAGCCTTTGTTCCACATCCTAATTCTTACCGGCTGTCCTTGTCCGCATACATCTCCATGTGGCGAGGGTTGATTGTGGGGTCTATGACGACCCATGATCCTCCCCGGAGCTCCGCCTGTGGTGGGATGTACACCAGCACTGGTTGTCTGTACTCTCTCAGCCCGTCCACTATATATGCTCCAAACTTTAGCACCTGGTCATACATGTCTAAAGACAGGAGAGGTGTTAGCAGAGACCATCACAGATCACTAAAGCACATACCAGTTCTCTTCCCATATCACTGACCTTTCATCCCTCCAGAGAAGCCTCTCCAGTTGGCAAACACTATGAGCGGAAGCCCCTCTCTGTTGAAGTCTTTAATGGCCTGTGCAGTCTTAAAAGCAGAGTCTGGGAACCACACTTGCCCTGCTTGCTGAATGATCTATAAGAAACAGCACAAAATGCTGGTCATCTTTCTGACATAGATGCTGAGCTATATAGGCGTCTTCGAGGCAGTGGCAGAAACGTAGGAGGCTGGTATGCGTGGCTTTATTCCGTGCTTTTACCTCCGCCAGTCTCAAAACATGTCTCCATTTATAAACTGTTGTAATTTTCAGCTCGACAGGAACTTTGCATAAACAACACAACATTGTTTATGTAGCGACTTTCAGCATGTTTCCTTACAACGTCTGACATGTGGCGTGAGAAAGTTACATAAACCACGCAAAAAACAATCAGAGAGGTCAGATTGAAGCTGATTTCCAGAAATGCGATTTGAATAGGATTTCAAACCACTTATGACTGTAGCTCAAAAAAGATTTGTAAAAATCGCATTTCATGTGATTTTTTTCGCCGTTCACACTTGCAACGACTGGATTCCAATCGGATATGCACAAAAATCGTATTTGACTGACAGTCTGAACAAGGCTTGAGAGTCTGGAAGTGTTTCTAAGTGGTCACCTTGGCTTCTGAGTCCAGATTAGCTGGGTCTGCTGGGATTGACAGCTCCACCGATCGAGTTTCCACAGCAACTACTCCAGTCGGGATCCCGCCCAACCTTCAATTACCAAGAAAGACTAATTGTTACAAAGGAACAGAATAAAACACACCAATAACAAAAATAAACATTTTATTTTTTTAATTTGATCAAATTTTCTGAAAAACGTTTATTTAAAAGTGTCATTATCTTGTCATGTTTATGATACATATACAGCTGGAACTGGGTGAAGGATGATATAAATTACATCACAATATTCTTGAAACATGTTTAGTTCAATTATATAAATATTTATGTACTTACACACAAATGAAAATGTAAACAATGTAAGTAAGGCTTTCAAACTAAAGATTTTATAAATATATAGCATTTTTTTAAACAATTTATAGCAATTGTTATTTAAATTAACTATAATTTTTGTACTGACATTTCTTAAATTTATTAGTGATTCATTTACAATTAATAAGAATAAAGGTTCCAATGATGCATAAAATACTGTGTAATATTTAAGTTTAAAAGACTGAAGTAACTTAAAATAATTCTATAAAACAATAGAGCAAAGAAAAAAAAAGCTGTAAAGGTAAAAAAAAAAAGGAAAAAATAAATGTCTGTATTGTGTTAGACAACTAAAGGAGAATAGAGTAGACGACTGATGAAAAACTAATGTTCCCCACAGGAGCTTTCAAAGTGCATTTATCTAAGCAGGACCTTTCCAATTGACAAACGCTGCCCTTTAAGCATTGAGGTCAGAGGTCAACACAAGTTCACTGAGGAGCGCTAAGTTAATCATTAGAAAAATCAGTATTTGCAAATGTATGTCATTATATGTGGCATTTATTTTTAAGAAAGAGAACACAAGCACGCTTTTTAAGAAAACATATATTTTAAAAAAAATATAGGTCAGTTCTGAGAGCTCTACAGTAGCATCATTTGTTTGCTTCAGATAACAAAATATCAAACCAAGTGGCATCTGCAATGACATTCATACAATTTTAAGATTTGCATAAGATACCAAATACTTTTGGGGCCGCTGTATTGATAATTGCTTCTTACCTAGCCCGTCCTACGATTACACTCTGTGCCCACGGGTGCATGATCTCCAGAAAAGAGCCATGGTCGAAGAACCCGCTCACCCACGCACCCTTGATGTCTGTATGGAAGGAGAAAGACCATCAGAGCTGCATTAACACCCAATCTTCATCAGAGATATGCTGAGCTTAACCGAGGGGAAGCTGCTGCAGGAAGAGGTTACCGTTCAATTACACTAAGACAAAGCTTCTTCTCCCTGCCACCCACTCTCGATATCTCCCCACCTCACTGTGGTAATTACAGTGATGTGTAATCTGTCTCGCCAATAAAAAACACTCCATATATCCCAGTGTCTTATCTCTGAGAGGAGAGACCTAGTGCTGTGCCTCAAACATAAACCCTCAGACCACAGCCATCCATTACTCGATACTTCCCCAACTAACAACGCATCCCTCAACACAATTAATACACAAAACTCAAGATATTGCTGTAGGAAGCATCAACAAATCCTATGTTCTGAGTTCAACAGAACTTTGACAGTATAATATCACTGATACAGAAACTTAATGACTTTCTATTTTATAATTTCCTGTTTATTGTACATTTTCTGCATATTGGTCTTTGACTTTGACAGTAATTCACCTACATCATTCATGTTGGTAACGTAACCAGACCTGTGGTAACTGGCACCGTGGCACAGATGCTGTCAATATAGCTGTACTTGTATTGAACTAGGGTTCTAGCATCCACTCACTCAGACTGGGACGTCCCGCTAGCATCCAGCGTGGGTCATAAGGTGCCTTGGTAGGAATGAACTCCACTAGCCGATCAATGGGATCTTTAGCAGAGAGCATTGGAACAGGACTGGACATATTCTGAAGGAAAATAGCACTGTTAGACTCGAAATCACATTCTCCGGGTTACATGTCACAGTGTGTTCTGCGTACCTTCGGCATGTAGGACAGCCAGTGAAGTAACGTAAACACTCCCTCAAAATCATCGCACACAGTGGTGTGTGTGACTCCATTATTGTGCATGATCTGTACTCCACCAAGCTGGTTATTGGATGTGTACACCTCTCGACCCAGAACCTGTAGAGAAGGAGCAGAAAGGTGAATGAGTAAATGGTTGGCTGCCATGCAAAGTACTGGAATCAGGCTACACAAGTTTTTAACAGTTCTCATGGAAAAGTTTGGTTTTGAAGTGTCCACGCTGCTACTTCTGAAGAGAAAGTAGTTGCTGGATTGTGTAAAGAAAAGGTGCGGCAAAATGTATGCAAATTACCAGGCAAAAAAGTAGCAATAAATAGTGTAGTGATGTATGAAGCACAGCTCACACAAAGGTCACTTTCAAACCAGATACTCAACCGTTTTAAGGCTGTTAGTACAAAGATATCCCCAAGATGTCCTCAAGAACTTCATATTATGATTTGGTTGCAGAGTTTTGTCTGTGAAAGTCAGTACACGAGTTAAGGCCCCAATATATTTTTTGGCAATGTTCTTCTACATTTATTCACTCAGGGGTAAAGAGAAGTTTGAAGTAGCTGCGCAACGGTGTACTGTTTGCGAACATTTCCCCTCCAGTCACGTTGCTGGGAACGTGGAACGAGTAAATAAATGAACCTGAAAAGATTTGCATATCAAAGATGGAGTCCTAGAGCACACGCACCTATGATACAATCCCCACGGACCAATGGCAGTTCGAAAGTGATTAACAGCCGGTGTAAACTTTTCCAGAAAGTCTGCACTGAGGATCTGTTTAGAAACACTGAAACGAAGACCTTTGTTTTGGATAGATTTTGTTCTAAATAGCTTTTAATAGACTTCAAAAGAAATGAAGAACGCATGGTTGTAAAGTCATTTAGAACAAAATCTATCCAAAACAAAGGTCTTCATTTCGTTTGAAGTCTATTAAAAGCTGTTTAGACTCAAGACCTCAAAGCAATTTCTTCAGTGTTGTCTGTAGAACTAATGGAGACTGATATGCCATTTTGTGAATTAGCATTAACTTGGTTCCACTCCAGTCTAATTTTGTGGAACTATCGATTTCATATTAACCCTTGCCCTTAAACATCACATTAAAAAAATATGAACTGTGGAACTATCTCTATGGATTCAAGAGTCAAATTATAGCGCTACCCCTGATGTCAAGTTGCCTGCAATTCAAACATTGCAATGATGCTCAAAGTCCAAAGAACTTTAACTTTGTCATAGGAATTGTTTGAAAGGTCAGGGTCATAGTATAATTGATGGTGACACTTTGGAAGTAGACTGGTTGGGGGATTCTTGGCCAGAATAAACTACAATATGTTGATAATCAAAAAAGTAATGACACTAACTCTTCTTCGTGCTTCTTACATGAGAAAGTAATATCATAGAACTAGGAAACAAGATGTGTACATTGTGTGTTATGGCACAGTGCTAGCGGAGGTCCTGGGGCTGCGGATCAATACCATCACACAGGCAGTCAGTCCAGTGTTGTAGGCTGAGGCTTTCCGCTCAATGCTGCCAGGGACCCAGGAAGAATGACGGTGTCATTGAGTGGTCAGTGCGAGAGAGTAAGGGGTTATTTATGCCTCTGGGACTGCATCAATACTCAGATTTCTTCCTCCTTTCACCATTCATTCACACAATGCTTTCTGTAGAGGTAATGCAATTTTTTTTGTGGTGTCACAGGCCATAAATAGTGTAAACACTGTGAAGCATTTCTGCTTGTTTTGAGCTCCTTGACAACTTCTGGTTCAATGAACAGCATGATTTTGAAGCAGGACTACCGGTTTGGCTGAACGATGGCATATGGTTTTGAGTGTCCAGTGTGTGTGTAGGAAACCTTTTAGAAAATGGTAATTTTTTTTGCAATTGTGTGGGCGGCACGCCAGTTGCACAGACAATCACTACTCCGCTTCTCTGATTTCTGCTTGCCCCGCAAGAAAACTAAACACAATGCTTCAAAGGTAAATTGTTTGATTTTCAATAAAGCAAATTCAAAACTGGCCATTTTTGACCCCTCCCAAAGCCGAAGACAACACAACACTCAAATTCACATTTTGTGGCTATAATCCAAACCAGACTCCTGATTTTGAAGTCTTGAGATCACAAGTCTTGACATCTTGAGACCACATTCAAGGTCTTGGGTCACTCTTGGGTGGCTTTCACACTGGGCATGTTTGCTGCGGTCTAAATCAGAGTGCAATTGTTCCCAGGGCCCCTTCACAGTGTGGGTTTCAGACTCACTTGATTTGCGGAGGACTTGATACCATCCTTCGGATGAGACGTTAAACCGATGTCCTGACTCTCTGTGGTCATTAAAAATCCCAAATTTGCCCATTGGCCCCTGTCCATCATGGCCTCCTAATCATTCCCATATACTGATTGGCTTCATCACTCTCCTCTCCACTAATAAGCTGGTGTGTGGTGGGTGTTCTGGCACAATATGGCTGCCGTCACATCATCCAGGTGGATGCTGCACATTGATGGTGAGGAGATTCCCCCCTTCTATGTAAAGTGCTTTGAGTGCAGAGAAAAGTGCTATATAAATGTAACAAATTATTATATTATTCTATCACAGCGAGCAGGGTAGAAAATTCAATGGTGGTCAGTATATTTTTATTTAACAGTTTCATTTCAATCGAACTTGGACCACCTCCTATAGTTTACGGTTCGGTACCGCAGTGCACCCCCCACATTACCAATTTTTCATGCAAACCATTTTCTGTTTTGAATTGAACTGCTTGTATGAAAGCCCACGTGGTCTGCCTCTATATCTCCACCCATGGTCTCAGATAAGACTCCATTCTGTTACATACTGTACCACAAGTGATCATTTGTGATAATGATAAAACCATTTCAGAGAATTTACAAGAATTGCATGACTCTGAATGGCTACATAGCCATTAAAATGGACAGCCTGGTCCTTGGAACAAATTCTTCAACTTTACTTCTTTGTTAGGATCAGTCTTGGTTTGGATCTTGAGTCCATGAGGTCTATAAGGTCCAGATCTGGAATGCAGGAACCTAGTTTTTGTCTGGCCCTCGACTTCAACTCCAAACTTATATGTTTTATATTGTGGCATACTTCCCTTTTGTTCCAGTGGT
This sequence comes from Siphateles boraxobius, assembly GCF_051911475.1. NCBI lineage: Eukaryota > Metazoa > Chordata > Actinopteri > Cypriniformes > Leuciscidae > Siphateles > Siphateles boraxobius. The sequence continues at coordinate 3,204,317 of NW_027509182.1, forward strand.
TACTAAAATACTGAACGATTCCATACCTTCCACAGTGACAGAATCACTGAGGTTGGAACATCCACACAAAAACAACTCTGAGACTGATGTCTTCATAACAATCAGAATCACTTGCAGACCTGCCATGCCTAAGACCTGTGATGCTCAGAGTCGGTATTCGTAAACGAGCAGATCATGGTTCTGATCTAACGAACACAGTAATAGGACTGTAAAGGACACACACAGATATTTGGGGTGTTCCTGAGGTTCCAGAGAGGACAACTGGACACTGGACATGACAAATCATGACTGTGCCTGAAATATCTGAACACCGTATTTCTGTCCAAACCAGTGAAAGGATATAGATAGACATTCACAAACTGCTAATGGGAAATTGTTCTGAATAAAAACTGTTTCTTGGTTCCCAACCCTAATCTGGACTGCTGCAGAGGGTGATGGTGGAAAGGCAGAGCGAGACAGGGATATCTGCAGCAGTAGAAGTGCTCAATTCTGTTCTCAGAGGAATAATATGGGAGTGCCTCCACGGTCTTAGCCCCAGGCATCAGCCTATTTCTATGCAAATAACAACTTCACGCTTCTCTTTCTATTATTCCTGCAGGAGCTGCAGCATCATGACGGGAGACGGAGAGAGAGAGACATGCAGGGGGATGGCAATCACTGAGGGGTGAATTATACACCTAGAGAAACGCACACATAAACGTTTGTTTTTCTATCATGGCAGGTGACTTTCCATTGACTTTCATTGTCTTTATACTGAGATATCAGTTTGTATTCTTTAATTTCTGTTCCCAATAAACCATGTGATGCTTTTGGTTCCTTTTTTAAGCTTGAAATCACTAGACGCTAAATGCAGACAATTGCATAGTAATTGCATGGTAAGAAAATGACCAGTACACACTACACACATACAAATTTTGCCCTTTTGTGTTTTATGGAATAAAGTCATGGGTTTGGAATAACATGAGGCGTGAATAAACGATGAAATAATTTACATTTTTGGGTGAACTGTTCCTTTAACACATGCTTGAACACACAGCCAACCACAACCAATCCCTGTCACCAGTAAAATAAGAAACTGGCTGATTCATAAAAGTCATATTGTAATGCAGTCGTGGTAATTGCATGAATTAGGGATTCATTTATTTGGGTCATAGTTGATCGCACACCAGGCTTTTAGAGTTCACACTAACCTGTCACCATTCATGTCTCGGCCCAATCAAATTACTTCACACAATTAAAATAGAGGCCAATTAAAGTGCCCTTATCAGCTGAATGAATAGATAATTTATGCACAAATGCCATTTTTCATAGCAGCAACTAAACAGAGAAGACCTTTGAAAATATACAAAGCAGACTAGGCAAAAAAAAAAAAAAAAACTGCTTTGAGGAGGCACAAGTTGGCAAGTGGTGGATTCTATTTTTAAACCACAAAATACAAAACACGTTTATGTGCGGCTGCTGACCTTATTAAGAGCTCCAGCTCCAGTCAGGATGATGTGAGAGTTTTCCACCTGTATGGTTCTTTGGCCCAGTCTCACCAGGTATGCGCCGATTCCAATGGCCCTGCATGTGACCTGACGACCACCGAAGACACAGAGGCTCAGAAACACTTTATCATATACCGTACCGTTCAAAAGTTTGGGGTTGGTAAGTTTGTAATTTTATGAAAGAAGTCTCATATGCTCTCCAAGGCTGCAGTTTTTTGACAAATACAGTAAAAACAGTTATATTGTTGAATATTATTACAATAACTGGGATATTATTTAAAAATACCGATTTTTATTTTAACACATGCTGGTGATGGCAAAGCTAACTTTTTACCAGTCATTACTCCAGTCTTTATTATTAAATGATCCTTCAGAAATGTTGAAAACAGTTGTGGTGCTTAATATTTTTGTGGAAACAGTGATACATATTTTTCAGATTCTTTGACATATAGAAAGTTTAAAAGAATTTTTTTGTTACATTGTAAATGTCTTTAAATTATTATTATTATTTTTTTTCTAATTAAATGTATCAAAAGTTAAAGTGCTGACCCCAACATTTTGAACAGTATTGCTTTCCTAAACATTGTATTCAAAGGTGGAACTTTTCCAAATGTTTTGCCAAATATTTGCATTGGTTTGTAACAAGTGTGTTTGTTCTGTCAGCATACCAGGTTCATGGTGATAATTTCCTCATACGCCAGGGATGATTCACCTGCGATCATGCCAGAACCTCTCAAGTTCTCCACACCCAACCCCTCCTCTTTACCAATGATATCAGTGATCTTATACCTGCAAAGACACACAGGTTCCATTAGAGGAGAATTTACCTTTATCAATGACAGAAAAATGTCACAACTCACAACTTCCTCCCAGTTCAACCCCTTATTGAAACTAAACAGCAAAAATGACTTCTAATATCACATATAAAAGAAGTAACAATTCCTATCCTGTGTTCAGCAACTGAGCATGCCAGTAATGTTGAATTAATGGGAAGTAGGAAAGAAACTTATTTTTAAATGGCAGAAGAATGTACGATTTTTTACATTTTTATATAACTAACGATCCTTCCAATGGATAAGACACAGGGTGTAAATTGCTAAGGCGAAACTATATTTTTTTGGTGCAGAATAAAGTACTTTTTTTTTGCGAAAATGAAACCTACAATTATTTATTTTTTAAAAAAGTTGAGCTAAACAACTGTTTATGGGATAAGTAGTAATTCACCTGGATTCACCCTCATCTTCCACATGTTCACATTGGACTGAGTTCAGAGCAGACACCTTCTTATAGTCCTGAGGTGTGAGGTACAGGTACTTAAAGCCCTGTGAATCAACAGAAAAACAGTGATTATATTATGACACACATCCAAAAGATAATCACTACATTAATGATCGCTGATCCCTTCCCCGGCAGCCACTCCAGACCTTGTATGGGTCCGCCGGATCCTGCCAGGCTACATGGAACATGTGTCTGATCTCCTCTGCCAGGCCGATCCGGGCTCCGCTGTTGGCAGCGATATAGATTCGCGGAATGCCGCTTTCCCGAGCCATTTCTGAAGCCTGCAGGAACAGAACATCCTCCTGTGGCCCGAAGGAGCCTATCTTATGTGTGATGTCATTGCTGATCACGATAATCTCACGGCCGGCCGGGTACTCAGGGGTTCGGATAGTCATCCGCCATGCTACCATGCCAATCTAGTGAATCAGACAATTGAAGGATCTTGTTAAGCAAGTTGTGATCAAATAAATTCATTTAAAATAAATGCTTGCAGAGCCACACACACACATTTAAGAAGCAAAGGGGCCCCCTACAGTGTGCAAAGTGTACTGCATGTGATGATTTGTTGAAAATGAGCAAGACAACGAAAATTAAGATTAAGTTGTGAAGTGCATAGTTGTTGTGTTTAGGATAAGGAAAAAATGTTTCCAGTTAGCCAGTATCATTAACATGGTGTAATCTAACCTCATTTCCTCCTGGTAGGCGGTTCATCTGCACCAGCTGACCTTGAGAATCGAGAACCAGCTCAGTGAAGGTGAGCAATTCCGATGGAAGAGGACACTTGGGTAAATTGGCGTGTGCATCCATGGACTGCCATAACTTCCTTAGAGACTAGAGAAAAATGGACAGCATAACAAACTAATCACTCAGAAATATTTACAGTAAGAAGTTATGAAATTACAATAAATATTTATGTTCATATATTTAATATTTAATCAAATATGTAAGTGCTCTTTACAAAAAAAAAATTAAAAACATGACAGAAAATATTAATTTACAGGTGCAATGCAATACTTTCTCAGATTTCAGAATTTATTCGTAAACAATTATCAATTTTGAAAACAGTTGTGCACAATTTGTTTTCAGGATTCTTTGATGACAGTACTATTTCATTTATTTGAAATAGAATTTTTTGTAACATTATAAATGTCTTTACTGTAACTTCTGATCAATTTAATGCATCCTTACTGAATAAAAGTATTGATTTCTTTTATTTCTGAACTGTCTGAACTACGGTGTCCTTTAACTTCTGAGCTTTCGATTTCAGATAAATGCTGTTCTTTTGAACTTTCTATTCATCAAAGAATTCTGAACCATTTTCAACATTGACAATAATTATAACCATTTCTTGAGCAGCAAATGAGGATATTATAATGATTTCTGAAGGATCATGTGACACTGAAGACTGGAGTAATGATGCTGAAAATTCAGCTTTGATCACAGGATTAAATTACATTCAAATAGAAAATAGTTATTTTAAATTGTAATAATATTTCACAATATTACTGGGGGTGTTTTGTATTTTTAATCAAATAAAGTCAGCCTTGGTGAGCAGAAGAGGCTTTTAAAAATAATAGAAATCTCACAGATCCCAAACCTTTGAAGAGCAACACACACAGACACAGACACAGACACACACACAGACACAGACACAGACACAGACACAGACACAGACACAGACTTTTAGATTGGCTGCATGATTTATGGCAAAATATTTCCACCCTAATGATTGGTCAACTGTTGTTGACATATTGAGATGTACAGATGCATTAAGCATTTTGTAATTGCATTGTGATGCCCTGAATTGAATTCAAATCAAATCTCGAGCTTCTTAAATATATGCCATCAATAGACTACTGTCTTTCAGCGATGTGGACGATACCTGACGGAACATCTCTGGGAAGTCGTAGACGTATGTGGTGCCGAGGCTCTGGGCCTGAAAGCGTTTGGACTGCAGGAGGTCTTTAGTGACGTAGGGTGTGTTGATGAGCATGCCGTGAAGAGGACCCTGCTTATCTCCATATGCCTGGAACATGATCTGAGGAGAGAGATGGAGGGCGAGAAACGGTCAGCCAGTCAGGCAGAGTTAAAGTAAGACAATTAACCATAAAAATAATATAAATATATCCCCGCATATAGACAAACAGATAACAGTTGCCCAATGATGGAAACAAAAAAGACGGACAGTTGATGTAACAATGACTAAAGGTGATTAGCAAACATAAAAAAATCAAATAAAATCTTTTTAAACATTCAGACAGAAAAGTAACATCACTGACAAATGAAACCAAACTGTGAACAAGCATAATGGCAAATCACTGAACGGCAATATTTTAAAGAATGATATTAGTGAAACTAGTGTGTAACTTCTGCCTTACTACAATGGCAGATTGTACAGTGCCAGTCATATGTTTGGTCACATGACTGAATACATTTTTCTCATAAATAATAAATTAATAAATATACAAAAAATAAATAATCAAGATGTGCAATATAATTATCTTTAATATTATAAAAACATACAATACTGTTTCAAAGTTTGGGGACAGTGCGTTTTTTGATAAATTAATACTTTTATTCAGTAACGATGGATTTAACTGATTAAAAGTGACAGACCTTTATAATATTACAAATTATTTCAATTTTCTATTAAATCAAAGAATCGTGAAAAAAATAAAAATAAATGAGTATCACGTTTCCTCAAAAATATCAAGCAGCACAACTGGTTTTCAAAATTAAAGGCACAATATGTATGATTTTGGATTAAAATATCCAAAAACATCTAAAACAATGTTATATATTTTGTTGACTTGTGTACTTACATTATTCCAAATGTTTCCAACAATGTTTAAATATGGAGAAATCAGCTATTTTAACCAGTGTAACGGCCCGTGTCATTGCATCGCTTGTCAATGACATCATATCCACGCTATCCTTGATTTCTGGTTTTACTTCATTATAGTATATTAAAGCGTCTTCCAAGGTTTGTGTTTTATTAGTCAGGTGAGCAACTGTTTGGACACTTTTATCGACAGAAAACTAACCATTGTTATTTAGCTCAACGCGGTTGGTCATCTTGTTTAAAAGTCCTGTAATGATTTACCGCGAGTAACATGTTGTACCATGCCTCAGAGACAATATTTTGTCAGGTGGTTACATAGCAAAATCAGAACAAGCTTTATTTGTAGAAACTGTAATGCATAATTTTCTCTATCATACAATATACTTTAAAATTAATTGCATCCAGTTTAGCAACAAGTAGTCCACCTTTAATTAATAATATGATATTCTAATATCGATCTAGCTTTCTGCAGTGTACAACAAGTGTCTCATACCAGCCATCGAAGTTAACGCACAGAGTGTTAACATAACTTTCAACACAATCGATCGCATTTAGTATGATTGTTTTGACTAGGGCTGGGTATCGCGACAACATTTTCGATACCGATACCTTGACTTCGATACCGGTTCCTAAACGATACTTTTTTCCGATACCAATTTTATCAATATAACATTACCTAAAAAAATAAACTTTTATTTTTCAGTTTGTTGACTTTTTTACACTCATATTTTGAGTCTGTAAAAAAAGCACCAATGCTAAAGTTTTCTATGTTCCCTAATCATTTAACAACATGTATTCTTTACTTCAATGAGCTCATTGTTTCTGCCTTAACTTAATGCATTGTTTAACAATGAAACTGAATGAAAATTTATTAAAATCCATTACACACAATCACCTCTGATAACAGATCACTCTAAATTGTAATTTAGACATGCATTTTCTGTAAAGCTGCTTTGAAACGATATGTATTGTGAAAAATGCTATACAAATAAATGTGAATTGAATTAAATATAGGCTACTGGGGTGCGGGATATATGCCTCGCGCTCAGCACACATGAAGCTTGCCGCAAAGCACTGGCAAAAGTAGCCTAATGATTATGGATGTGTCGGGAAACAATAGCAAGAAGATATTTTAATTGTTTATTAATGAACAAGTGTTTACTAAGTGTGATGGCTGCAAAGATGATTATTGCGAATTTACGATGCTGACTCGTCATTCCTGCAGTAGTGAACGTGCGCGCGCTTTTATGGATTAGATAATCAAACTATTTCTTTCTAATTGTTTTGTTTAAAGTAAACATATTTTGACCGTATATAGGACTATTTCTCATGTCTTTGAGGCAAGTATCCTATACATTAAGTTTCGGTTCATATGTGACGCGCTCCAGTTCTTGTAGTCGAGGCGGATAAACTTTCTACTCTCAAGTGTATTCTGTGCGCTTTTAATACCTTATCAGATTTACCGTATTGCCAGTCTTGGCAGCAATTATCTTGTCGAAAATATTGCACCGCGTGCTTCTGGCATCGAGTTGGGTACATAGGGACACTTTTGATCATTTCCACATATTTTCTATCTATCTGGGTTGGGACGCTTTTTCTCTCTCTCACACACACTCACACTCACACTCACACTCACACTCACACTCACACTCACACTCACACTCACACACTCACACACTCACACACTCACACACTCACACACTCACACACTCACACACTCACACACTCACACACTCACACACTCACACACTCACACACTCACACACTCACACACTCACACACTCACACACTCACACTCACACTCACACTCACACTCACACTCACACTCACACTCTCACACTCACACTCACACTCACACTCACACTCACACTCACACTCACACACACGCGCGACAAGGCACGTCTCTGGGCAGCCGCGTAAACTAGTGTTTTTGCGCCACAGCCAATTATGCTGCATGTTTATTGTTTCACTGACTTTGACGAGATTAACCACTTAGGTACCGAAATTTGGTACCGAAAAACAAGACATGTTTCGATACTCTGTAGTATCGAGGCAATTCGGTCGGTACCTAAAAAGTACCGAACTCGGTACCCAGCCCTAGTTTTGACACAATTTTAATTTGTCAGATAAACTGACCTGTATGAGTAGCAATTCAGCACTTGCGGCTGTTTTATTAAAATGAAATAAAATTACATGAATATAAGTGATAAGTCAAACGTAACTGTAACAAAGTTCAAGTTCAGGGAAGGAGGCGGACAATAAATGTATCTTTAGTCAAAATAAACAACAAAACGAAAGGAGCGAGAACAGCTGACTGCGGCACATATAGGCAATAATAAAACAGCAACGTAAAATCTCGCCCCGCCCTGCTTAATACCACAATAACAGAAGTAAAACTTTAATACATTAGCTCACCCATGAACATGATTTCTGCCTGAGTCCTGTCGGATTGCTTGCCATCAGCTGTGGAGGTAAAGACGACACCTCCTATGATTCCACACTCATTGACGGCGTCAACAAGCTACGCCTTTGTTATTGTTTTGAAAAAGCGACCTCTACTGGCGAAACTTACATACTGTGCCTTTAATAATAATTAGAAATGTTTCTTGAGCACTAAAATGAACATATTAGATTGATTTAAAGATAGGAGTACTGGTTGCTGAAAATTATCTATCAAAGGAGTAAATGATATATTAAAATATAACTTATTTTGAATTGTAATAATATTTCACAATATTACTGTTTTTACTGTATTATTGATCAAACAAATGCAAGAGACTTTTTAATAAAATCTTACCGAATCCAAACGTTTGAATAGTAGTGTAATTTTCATATTATTTTTGATCAATTATAAGTATCATAAAACATTTGTATATATTCTTAAATGCTTGAAATTAGCTTTGCAGCAAATATATATAAATTGTTTCTACGTATGAATAATAAACTGTGTCGAATCTGAAGAAGGTAAAACATATCAAACATTTTTCAACATTCACTACAAATTTTATTATTTCATAGCTTTGACTTCACTATTATTCTAAAATGTAAAAAACAGTCCAAACTGATAGTGAATTTACCATCGACAGAAAATTAACAATGACTAACAAACAATGAAGGATGACAAAGGCATAATACTGTAGTTCAGTTTGAGATGTATGTGTATGTATGTGTGTGTGTGTGTTTTAATGAGAGACACGTGAGCCCCACCTGTCGGTCTTTGTGCCCCACCTGTCCTGTACGGGAGTCTGTGACCTCCTTGTACAGGCTGATGTCCAGGTAGTAGCCACTCTCATTGGTCAGGAAGAGGCGGATGGGGATCTGCTTGCCAGTGGGCGTCAGTCGGATGTTGATCTTCAGCTCAGCTTGGAGCACGCGGAGTTTCCACAGACGACTGCCGTAGCGCATGACCATAGAGCGCACGGATTCCTCAATCTGATGAGAACACAAAGGGTCAAAACTCATGGAAATATGTACCTTCCTAAAACAAAAATCCATTGAAAGTCATTGAAACCTTAGAAGGGTCCATGATAACGGTTGGAACGAAGTTGAGGAAGATGTGGTTGCAGTCTGTGCGCACTGTGGTGTTGTTGAAGGCCACCTCCAGCTCATCCATGGCCTCCAGCAGCAAACGTTCTGCCTCGTTGTGTAGGTACTCAAACGATGCTTCCTACACAGCAGAGAACCACACACGGGGGCTTTTCACACTTGAAAAGTTAACCCTGGGTCATTCTAAACCCCCGGTAAACAAAATCCTGGGTTATCTTGCTTCACGTTGCTCATAATATACACGGGGAGAACAACTAATCCTTGGTATTCATAAGCTGGCGTTTCACACCTTTAGATTCCTAAACCCTGGGTTAAAATTTTTACTTGCATATTTGCCATGTCATTTATTGGATTGTCTCAGCCTCAGATGTCATGCAACATAGACCACTGGCTGAATGTCTGATGCATATGGCACACTTAACTGGAAACATTTCTGGATTTGCACAATCGTCATCTGATTGGTTTAATTCTACAGGATGTCCGGGAGATGCATGTGTCGCGTTATTTAACAGTCCGCCTAGAAACAAATGTCGTTGACGCCATACCCCCTCATGGAAGAAGAACTCTGTTGTGTTTACATCTGTGACAATGAGCTAAAATTAAATTCAGGATCACCTAAATGCTTTTGCAGCATAGACTCTTTAAAATACATCCAAGAGTTTACACAAGTCCGTTATTGTAGAGACACTGACGTAAAATTTTCACAACCCTAAACATGACGCAGAACAAAACAAACTGTGATAGGTTCCTTTACATGTCAGTCAGACGGCCTTTGGCCAATGAAAGCTGCTATGGAGTCCAGACCTTCTGCTAAAGTCGGAAGTTCTCGCGTCACGAAACTATGGATTGGATGACTGCAGCGCGAGACATGTTTACATAAAAGCTCTAGCATTGCGCATGCTCATATTAGATATTGCCGACTGTTCTATCAAGTTTATACTGAATGGACTTTTTCGACTATAAAAAGGTAAAAATGAAATGCTTCATTACTTACATTGTTGCGTTTTCTTTCACAATTTGCCATTTTTCTGAAACACAGCCCTACTTTTTATACAACATATGTTTCCGTGAAAGTCAAAAGCATGTGAAAATGAAGCACACAAATGGCTAAGCATCTAGTCATAACATTCTAACTAGGGATGCATGATATATCGGGCACCATATCGGTATCAGCTGATAGATGTTAATTTTTAGTGTTAATTTTTATCGGCCCAATTAGATAACATTTGGCACTACAATGCAGGATTAATACCTCAAATTCTTATCCCGCTCCTAAATTACAAGTGTGAATCGTTTCTTTACCCAGGGTTAAAAGCAGGGTTTAGAAAGACGATAACCCAGGTTTAAGCGCAGTGTGAAAAGCCAAAGCGTCACATGCCTAACCATGTTTATTACTAGAGTGATGCTCCTACCTTGGTGACCAAGTCCGAGTGGCGGATGATGGCCCGTACAAAGAAGCGGTAATCAGTGACCTCGGTGCCCACCTCCACGCGGGCGGCTCCCAAGTACAGGTGCATTTTGTGGTTGGCACAGGGGATCGCCGTCAGTGCAAAGTTACGCATACGGTTGAGCTCCAGCTGGAAAGCCAATGCGGGTTCCAAGTGCCTGTAGATACGGTCTTCCACAAACTGAAAAAAGGGATTGACAAAATTGGTAAAAGCTTCTGTTTGAGACAAAAATAAAGCTTGGCTAATCATCTATTAAAATGAACTTCACTTTATAAATAGGTATAAATAGGTTTAAAAAAAATAAATACAAAAAGCACTGAAAAAGTGCTCGGAGTGATCAAAAGAACAATAAAGCTGTAACCAAATACATTACTAACAAATGTGTGTGTGAAATCTGTGTGCAACAGTTTTCACAAACAAATCATGATTTATCAATAAATTTCACACTAAAATTTACAGATTCTAAATTTACAAAAAATGTGGGAACACCTGAGAGCATTGTATGTTTGCTAAGAGTGAATAAAGGTTGTAAAGAAAAGGCTATGTGAAAAGGTCTTATTATGGAGCTGGTTAAGATGCATTTTATGCAAATGATTAGCCTCAGGTACGGAGTCACTCATTTAGAATGGCTCAATTCAAAAGAAATTCAGAAATTATAATATCATTAGAATATTTTTGTGAAAAGTTCCCCTGTGCATATACATATGAATAATCCACAAAAAATGATTAGTGAATGAGACCTAATATCTTTCACAATTCCTTTGGCAGCTGCTAGTATATTAAAAATTAAATGCAAAAACAAAGTTTAACTAAACCATGTTTCCATCCAATGAAAGACAAAAATGTTATTTCTACAAATGCGTGATGCCAAAAAAAAATAAATAAACATTGGTCACTTCTTATTTGCACATACATCTGCATTCAATAACACCACATGAACAATAAAATAAAAATATATATATAAAAAGATTTAATAAAATAGAAAATATGAACGGAATGAAATTGCTCGTTTTAAATTTAGAGAAAGTGAGTCTACAGGAGCAGAAAGTGCCCGTGAGCTATAATAGCAAGCTAGATTTAGTAAATGTAGGTAATCACAGCTGCTAATGGATGTCATCCCTCTCAAATGAGACAAATAATTAAAAAGTTCATTAATGTAATGAGCTTTGCTGGAACCATTTTAGCAAACTATCAGGGCTGAAGGAAGCGAGGGAAACGCCATTGATCATGATGGAGTTACTTGAACAGCAAAGACAAGGAATGGAGGAATATAACAGTTTTTTTTCCTCCTCCTCATTTTCCCTTTGTATTTTCCCACCTAAACATAAAGCTGCTGATGAATTTAATGAACGATTACATTTAAAATCGTTACAGTCTTTTGTGTCTGTCATTGATAGTCTTGTGTAAAACAACTCACCTTGTCTCGAGCCCGGAAAGTAAAGAATTTGGGGAATTCTCTCTGTGAAATAAAGACATTAAACATTAACAGTGAAATAACACTAAATGGCTGTAGTGAATACACTTGTTAAGAATGTTAAGAATCTAAAGAACAAAAACAGGTACAATTTGCACATTTCAAAGACTTAACAGTGTAAGCAATTTAATTAAGAGACCATTTATAATGGCTCTGTTCCAAAACCTAGGAGTCAAAATGTTAATTAAAAATAATAATTACTTCTAAAAATATTTAATTAATAAAAAAAGTTAACTTGTTAATTTTTCTGAAAAGAAAAACAAATAATACTGACTTACAAATTCAGTCACTTTTTGTAATTTTGATTCACTGATTTACTCCAAATAATGTCGTCTTCACCATATCCATGTCGGGGCTCAAACATTGATATATGAGATTATTTGTGATTAATTTGATTTATTTAATCAGCATCATGCAATTAATTAATCTTTGAATTATTTAAATCAAATGACAGCCCAATTTTTTATACTTAAGTGTATTGGGTCATTAGCTTAGCAACATGCTAACATCCATGACAGTAAACATAACCAAGAAATGTTGATCACATATACTGTAAATCTAATTCAACTGAGAAATACTCAGTCTAATTAAAAATGAACTATGTGTGCCACATATTTTAGTATTAATAGGGCTATATGAGTTCTGAATCATTAGCTTAGCAACATGCTAATGTCTCTACTAGAATCAACTGAAAACTAAAGCCAAGACTCTCATGCGCTTTAAAATAAAAAGTAGTGCAACTGGTGTGACCTGCATGAGTGAAAGTTCTTTTTGTTGCATTTCAGTTCAGTCACTTGTGAGGTTCCATTTTGGTTAAGATGTCTCCTAAGAAGGTAGCTATTTAGAGAGCAGACAGAGAAGCAGCTCAAAAGGTCTCAAACATTCCACAACTACTTACATGGAACCTCTGGTCCACCTCACAGTTGACTTGCTTCCTGAAATCCTGTTAATAACGGCGTCAAGAGCACAGGGAAAAAGAGACACACACACACACACACACACACACACACAAACATAAACACACACACACACACACACACACACACACACACACACACACACACACACACACACACACACACACACACACACACACACACACACACACACACATGCAGTGGGTGTACCAGACTTGAGATCAGTTACTATGAATTACAGTTATTTAAATTAACAATTAGCTGACTACAGATTTAGTTAAAATTTGATTGAGTGAGAGAGCGGGAACATGCTTAAATGGCATTTTTAAAGCATACCTTCTGAGCAACCAGGAAAGTAAGTCTTCGGATGCCGTGCTCAAATAGCAGAGATTTCTGTGGTAGAAATGAATGAGAAATAATTTGCTGAGAGTAGAGAAAACAACTTTAATTTTAACTCAACCCAATCAACCCTTACAGAACAGAACGTTTTACCTTAGACTGGGTAAACTCACGGAACATGGCCGCCAGCCCATCGTCATCAATGTCGCTGTCCGTCTTTATGGCCACGTTAAGGATATGAATTGGCTCATCTTGAATACTCTACAATAAAACAAACAAAACTAGGTATAGAAAACTTTGATCCCCCCCCAAAAAAAGGCAAATCTCAATACAACTATTTAATATACTCAAACTATTTTTATCTTTTAATATTTGTTTGTTTGTGTTATTTTATTACAGGTTCAGAGGGTGAAAGTTTCACCTTGTTGTCCTCCTCTCCATATAGGACAGGGTTGCCCCCCTCAGGAAAGGTTGGCGTACAGGGGGGTGAGTCAGAGAAACAGCTCAACACATCCTTAATGTTCCTATCATAACAGTCACATTAGACACTCAAGCACCACATTTAGGTACATTTTTAGAAAACTTCTTTTTAAAGACATCATGAAACAAAATTCATAATATGTAAAGTGTGGTGTCTGTTAGGAGTTCTTCTGTAAGGAAGGGGATAATGTACATCCAGCGCGGTTGTTTCCGCAGAATAAACTCCGAGAGGGTGATCAGGACCCCGACGAGAAGGGGTCTTGCATCAGCCTGAGGTTTTTTTTCTGTGATAACAACCAGGTGGATGTACATTATCCTGCTTATTACAAAGCTACGTGCCACAGTAAATAACCAGACATTAAACATTTTGAATAAATATTTCTAAATATTTTATTAGCACATTAAACGCAAAGCTTCCATGGAGAAAGCAGTTGCTAGCAAGCCGCAGATTTAAAGACATACATTTATACGGGATACTGTACAGTCATACCACTTATTACATGGTTTTTAAATCACATAAATAATTATGTGGATAAGAGATATTAATTTGAAATTAAATGGTTTTATAATTGTACCGGTTTGTTATCTTATAATAAATTACAGTGTACAAAAGAATCGTCACAAAATGGCCGCAGCTGCGCATGCATGAAACAAGAGAGCGAATCCGCAATACCCGGATGAAATAAATAAATAATTGTACAAAATTATTAATTTGAGCTCTAATAGTTTATTAGCTCACCAAACGCAAAACTTCAACCAAGAAAAAACTTTCCTAGCAAACATATTGCGCCAACTTCAGTTACCCGGATAAGCCTGCACTCAAAAAATTTACTTTTGCCTCTTGTTAAATTTAATTCATTAAAATAAGCAAGAGTAACACAATTGTTTAATATTTTGTCACAACTTAATTTAATTGTGTTCAATCAACCTAATATATTTAAAACTGAAGTTTACTTACTTAATTTGTGAGAAAACTACATGAATCATTTTTGTTGACAGCTAACTGGGCAGTGGATCTGTAGTTCCCAGCATGCTTTGCAAGGGACTGCATTAGGAGGGTAAATTTAGGGATTAAAGTGTTATTTTATGTGTTTTTCTGTAAATGGAAAGATGTTGTTAGTTAATGTTAATGTTTAATATTCAGTAATGTTAGAAACTTAGAAGACTTTCTGTAATGTTTTTGAATTTTGTGGTTACCATTATGCAGAAGAGAGATGACTGTGTTTAGTTTAGGGCTGTGGGTGCTCATTATATTCTAAACATGCATTAAACCTGATTTGCAGACATGCATAAGTAATATTCAATATTACTCTGTAAAAAAGTGGTTTTAATTAAACTGAACACTAGTAGTTCCTATCATTGGAAATAACTGTAGAGTCAAATTAGCCAAAATTATAATGTTGGCGTTTTTAGGCAGTCCTAAAAAATGAAAAATGAAATATAGTCAACCTGACAAAACTTTATCTAGCAGGAATGACTAAATTAATTTAAGTTCATACAACAAGATTACAACAAATAATTTCAAACAAATTAGATTTTGTTGGAAAAATCTAATACATTTTCGTGGAAAAGCTTTCCTTAATTTAATTAAGTTCGTTCAACAGCTTATTTTTTTTGAGTGTGTGTTATCAGATTTACCGGTTGTTATCGGGGAATAACATACCGCTGGATGGCGCGATTGACCAATCAGAATCAAGTATTTCACAGGGACGTGTAATAAGCAGCAATAAAGCACATGAGATAGGAGTAGCGACCTTAATCCATCTCGTTTACCCTTCACTTCTATTCTCAACGCACAACACTTCAAAATAGTAGCTAATCACAATTTTAATTCTACTTATGAACACAAAATAACATTACAGATTTAAATGTATTTTTGAGTGAACACAGTTTGACAATGTTTGGGGATCTTGATTTTATCTGGGATTTGATGAGTTTCTAATAGGATGATGTTTACAAAAAACAAACAAAAAAGGAATTATTGACATGTTAATACTAAAAATAAGAAAATATCGCAAATAATCCAGCAGAAGTAATGTGCATTTAACATTCCAACATAGGTGGCGGTACAGCATCTTAATGCTGGTTGCCACCCATCATAAACAGCAGGAGTTTGTTTTGGATTGAAGACAACAGTAAATTCTTTTGTACTCTTTTTGTACAGTTTTGGTTAAAAACTCTTTTTTCCATCTCCCTACACTTGGATTTTTGTACAGTTTTGGTTAAAAACTATTTTTTCCGTTTCCCTTCACTTGGATTTTGAGTGTGATTTCTTAACCATAAAAGAGAAAACCCAAAATAAAATTAAAAACGAATTTGACTGAATAAATTAATTTGAATGAATTTGACAAATAGATATCATGAATGAATTTGACAAATAGATATCACGATAATACCATTATCATGAAATATATTTGGCCACAAAAATTGAGTAGTGAAAATCTGAGCCCTAATTTGCAATGTTACAGGTGAATTTCATTGCATTTCGATGGAAGATCATTTGTTTTTTTGTTGTTTGAAGTTTTTATGTCACGAAATGACAGGGTGTTAGACTTTATACTGACACATACTGGTGTGGATGAAATATCACGCAAAAAGTTTCCTGTTACAGATACCAAAAATACCATATTTTCAGGTCTACTTGTCACCTTTGATATATTTATTTCCTGTATGAAAATGCATAGTAATAGGAGGGTAACAAAAATAAAGTGAGTAGTATTTTGCTTGTCATGTGATCTCAATATGTCAGCATGAATGGGTCCCACTCTTAAAATAATTTGCAAAAGTTGTTGGGTTCAACTTTTAATCATTATGATGAATTGTGCAGATTAAGATCAGGGGCATTTAATAAGCAAGAGTCCATTTATAGTTAATGTTACCTTTATTAAACCGTAACATACACTAACCTGCTGAACTCCTGGAAGGAGCGGAAGGAAACCATGGCGCCCATACGCTGACAGGGTGGAGTGAAGGAGGTGTCCAGGAGTACATCACTAACACTGGCCACATGAACCATGCCATAGTGGTTCAGGTTAGAGGAGAAAGACATTCTGAGAGCACAACACACACACACACAAGGACCTGTAATTAACCCAACTGCATACACACAACCTCTGAAAAATGTGGTAGATCAGGCCAGGAGAAAGAACAGATCATCACCATCACACATCAGCCTAGATCAGAGGTGTGAATAGGAACAGCATCACCTCATCACAAGCTGAACGTGTAAGAGCTGAACATTATAGAAAGGGCCAGTTGTCAGGAGGCAATTAAACCAGATGTAAAAGGAAATATAAGTATGACTGAAACTTCACTGAATGGGTGAATTCATGCATCCTCATTCATTTATTCATTTAAATTCGCGGTTAGTTAAGAATATTCCAGGTTAAATACAACCTATATATGGCCTGCTGTTAATTATCATAATTTTGGGTCATCCCTCCATTTGTAAAAACAAAAGAAAAAGATTTATTGGTTTATTGTTACTTATTTACAATAGAAGTCTAGAGGGCTTGTTGACCAATCACAGCTTTCCAAACTGGGGTCTGTGAAAAATGTATAAAATAATTGTTTAGAGTTGTGAAATTTAAAATTTAACAAGAAATTAATGAAATATGTTTATAATGATTATTTTTTAATACCCACCACATTTGATAATTTTATAATTTATTTTCATGTTTCTCTCTTAAATCAGAAATTGAGTGATTAACTGTGAAGATTTAATTTTATTGACAGACCTATTACTATAGATCCTCACACATGACAAAAATTAAGTCATGTCTATGATTTAACTAAAACAAGAGAACATACATACACACACACATATATATATATATACACATATATATACACACACATATATATATATATATATATACACACACACATATATATATATATATATATATATATATATATATATATATATATATATATATATATATATATATGTGTATATATATATATATAATATAATATTTTCCAGTTAATATTTTAGCTGTTTACGATCATAGAAAATATAATAACTTAATATTTATATAATAAAGATTTTTCACACACAGTATAAATGGATTTTTATCCTGTAGGTGACAATATACAGCATCCTTTATATTTTAGGCAAAGTGTCCTTGAGGATCTTTATAACTGGGGGTCATCAGCGTCAAAAAACCCCCAGAAGGTTTAAAAGCAGAAATGCAAAATTATTTTTTTGTTAAAGAGCTTTCATAAATTATTCTGCAAAAAACTTTTGATATTCAAGCTGTAAAGCTGTCTACATTGTTTAAAAGTCATTTTGTGGTGCTGTACACTTTACCCTGACTTCCATTGCAAATGCATTATTATTAATGCATTTTTCCAGTTTTTACAAACTGAGGGAACAAGTGCTATTGATTTTAAGTTGTATTTAGTCCAGAACATTCCTTTAATAAGACCCATAATTATAAGCTAAATCAGCACATCTACCATAAATTGTCATAACTTAATAAACCTCAGAATGTGACAAGTCTCCTGATTAAATGTTAGTATGGACAGCAACCCCTTATTTAAAGACTAATTAAAAAGATTTACACCAAGATTTCATAAAAAACAAAACAAAAAAACCCAGTGTATAGATTCCTTTTGCCCGATTAAACCCTCTCTGTAGTGAACACTGTCCTGCACTACCTGGCCTCACTCTCAGCAGAGTCACTAGAAGCCCCTGTGGCGGCACTAGCGTTAGCTGTGTTATCTGGCTGTTTGTAGTCCTGTAGTGGGGCAGACAGTTTCCTGGGAGGACAACGATGACAGTCACATTTTGAAACTTGTGAGCACACATTAACAGACAGAGCAAGAACGTACACAAACAATCACATACACATGGAATATTTAATCCCACTATTATGCAGTTAATTCAAACCCAGTATGAGGTCTAAACAATTTCATTTCTTTTAAAATATAATGGGAGTATCCCTATTTGCATGCGCTATAACAAACGACATTGAATGTAATCACACACACACACATGTTTAGAGTAGTGCAATAAGCCATGCAAATTAGTTTGTATTTACTGAGATCAACAGAATAAAAGTGCTGTTGGAGGGCTGTTTTCATTAAAACAAACTTGCACACAAAATAACTGCAATCGGTTGATTCAAAATGCCAAGAGACACGCAGAAGGTGTGATTCAATCCATGTCGAATGTGTTTCATTTCAGGTTAGATTATGTCTTAAAATATGAATTCAAATACATATGTGTTTACACTTGTTTTATGTTCGGAATAGCATACTTATTTAGTATTACTTCAAAGCACATAATACATACTACATTTAAAATGTATGTGTTTAACCATCCTGCTTTTCTACTCTATTTTCAGAGTCTACACTTTGGTTTAGGGAAGAAAGAATGTGTACTATACCTGTTTAGAGTGGGGATGTTCCCTCTGCAATCAAACAACATTGATTACTGGTTGGTTAGTGTCAGGCATCAATTGGAGGGGTCAGTCAGAGATCAGAAGTGTGTGGCCTTTCACATAACTGACAGTTTCTGCTTTCCATACGATATTAACTTGGACTCTCAGCCTGCTGCCAATGAGAAGTGGCTCATAGACTATTCTGTTGCATTTACACAAAGTTTAATTATATTATACAAGTATCTCAAATGAGTCTTCAATGATTATTTGGATGTGGTCACTGCATAAATGCATAACTGACTGATTTAGTTTATTTAAATACATTGTAAATCTTATGAAATCTATTAAGAACACATCCAGGTCGCATTTAACCCCAAATGGAATTTGTGTAAAGAAAAATGTAGCCTGTTTTAGGAGCTTTAACTTTTTACTTTGTGAATTTTTTTCTTAAATTTTAATTAAGCACATTTCCCACTGTTCTCATTACTGTACCATTTAAATTAACTGTACTGTATAAAATAACTGTACTACATGTTATTTTTAAAACAAAAACATTTTAAAGTATTTTAGTAATGAAAATTAATTTCTCTGCATTGATAAGGTTTCTTAAATCTAAAATCTTTGTCTGTTCTGTTTTCTGTTGTTGCGCAGTGTGAACAAAACTTCACTAAACATTTGTAGCGCCATCCAAAAATCACAAAAAGCGTTGTGCTTTGTTACTTTTTATATGGAGCAAAGTCTCAACTTTAAAATTATGTCGAAATTCAAACATCCTCATCATTGTTCTCAACCGTTTTATTTTTTTGAAAACGCTAATAATTTAATAACACCGTTTAAAAAATGAATATAGACTTAATTTCAGCTATATAAAACCTTTTTTTTTTTATTACACAAAATATTACAGCATTTTAATGTCAGCCATTTTTTCAGTGTCTAGACATAACACCAAAATAAACATCGGCGTATCGGCCAGAATATCAATATCATGCATCCACCGAGTGAAATATATATATTTTTTTCATTATTTTTATTTTAGGGGATTAAAATGAAGATTCATTCACAACACTTCAAATCTAAAGCAAGCCACACACTTCACATATAACTGCCCCTCCTTCACATGCAACAATTCAGCTCTTAAAACACTGCAGTAAATGCAGCTAAAATTTCATTCATGTACTTTAACAGTACAATGCATAAGCAATTCATTTTACACAAATCACAGGCAAAGCAGCAATGACAGCTGGGGGAAAAAAAGGACTAAATAAAATAGGACTAAATGGATAAACTGAATAAGCAAGAAACACAAAATTGCATAACATGCATCTGAGGAGACTGAATTAGTTCCCAAGCATAAATCAGCAGAGAATGAAAATGCAAGTGCAAAAAGAGCGATCTGTTAGACAGCCAATCAGCACAATCTCTGAGCATGTCCTATTGGTGGCATTCTTTGGATTGCAATAGATCGGTGTCACCTGAAACACACGGATGTGGCCAGCACAGATGAGAGACACCTTAAAGACCGACTTTTTTGGGCCCTGTGATTCAGACCCTGTCACTAAATAATGCTTTTCTACTCTTACTCCATACAAACCTCCTGATCATGGCAGACAGTAAATCAGTGGCATAGATTGTGCACAGGTAGAGCATTTTAAGGGTGAAATGGGAAGTGAATTGTGGTACAGTGGAGGAGAATCTGTGTCACAACCAACCAGTAGTTTTTATTTACACAGATATGCTGATGCATAGAATTCAAACACACTTTCGCCCCAATTGCCCGTGTCTTTCATTGTTCTTTGACATGCTCCTCCACAGTCCAAGCGAGGGGGTGTGAGAGGAGTGAAAAGGAGGGCTGCGTTACATTTTGAGGTACCTGTTTGGGTGGGATGAAGGCAGCATGAACTGGAACTCCACGATGCAGGTGTTGTCTTTCAGCTGTCGGTGCTGGACACTGTTGAGTTCATAAGCGATGTAAGCTCTACGAACATACACCTAAAGAAAGAGAGTGGGAACCATGTTCGACATCTTATAAAGACAAAAATAAACAGTCCGTTTCTTGGATAAATAAATGGGAAATGACAGTCTTACCTCTAGAGCAGCCATCCGTACCACCTGATTACTGTGGTAAAAGAAATTTGGCAGTACGTCAAAGATGGACGTCTCTGACAGGATCAGTTTCTAGAGAAAAATCAAGAAAGGCATCAATAATTTGACAATACACAATGTTCTGAAGCAAAATTTTAGAACTTAAAGGTAAAGTGTGTAATTTCTGTGCCAGTAAAGGAATCAAATGAAACTCCAAATATACACTACCGTTCAAAACATTAAATCGGCAAAAAAAAAAATTGTTATCTAAATGAAGTCTCTTATGCTCACCAAGGCTGCATTTATTTGATCGAAAAAATACCGCAAAACAGTAATATTGTAAAATATTGTTACAATTTAAAATAACTAAATATAACCATTTTAATAACTTTTAACCCTTTTAAAATGTAATTTATGACTTTTCAGCAGCCTTCAGATAAAAATTATAATATGCTGATTTGGAGCTCAAATAACATTATTTGAAAACAGTTGTGCTGCTTAATATTTTTGTGGAAACTATGATATGTTTTTTACCCTCAGGATTATTTTTTGAATAGAAGGTCCAAGTGAACAGCATGTATTTTGTTGTTGTTGTTTGTTTTAACAATGCAAAATACTTTACTGCCAGATTTGATCAATTTAATGCATCCTTGCTGAATAAAAATATTTTCTTAAAAAACAAAAAAACTGAGCTGTAGTGAAACTAGCTAAATCAATTTAACAATGAACAATGAGGTCCATAATTAATTATCAATTAATACTTAGGAAATAGGAACTAATGCTATATATTAGATGTTATGTATATAGAAACTAATAGTTTCAGCTCTAAAACTGTATTAAAGTATCTAAATGGCTTGTTTATTTTATATAATTATAATATAACAATATGGTAAAATGTTAAGTGTTTTGACTGCTGTGTTAATGTATTCGATATATCTCATATATCTAATCGTTTGAGAAAAAAATAATTCTACATATCAGGGAATAAATAATTAGCTTACAAAAATTCCAACTTCCTAATTTCCTATCAATGCCCTTCTAATTCCTATTCAACATCCTGTGAGCATGGCCAGTTAAATTAGAATTTATAAATGAACTAAAGTGAAGCCACTTCGATTTTAATTCTGAATTTTTCCTTAACCTTCAACATTTGACAATCATAGTTGTGGCAAAACACTGTTCAGCAGATAGCACTACAGATCTGTCAATCACATTCATCCAGCATGTCCTACCTGCAGGTTCTCAATGCAGAACTGATGTCCATACATGTCAATGGCGGACAGGAAGATGGATTCCACCTGATTGTGTCGCAGCTCGTATGAGGGAAGGTGGGAAGCGATGAGAACCTGCCGTGCCCGCAGTGCCACCTTGGCATTCGTGGTCTTGCTGAGCTGTGTGAGTTCTGTGAGGATGGCCATGAGCTCGTCCGTCAGAGTGGGGTCTCGTCCACACAGCTGATCCTACAGAGAGAAGTTAGGGACAAACATTTGAATCATGAGTGGACTGGAGTCACAGATAACATAAACATGCTTTTATTATATCTCGACTGGTATTATGTCTCACAATACACAAGTTGGCCTTACGAATGATTGATGTGACTATGTACTCACAATCAACATGGTGACCAGAGAGTTCTTCTTTGTGACTTTTGCATGAGAGAATATGTAGTTGAGCACATTGGACATGTCCCCTTTGTTTTCCTCTCGGAGTGCAAATACACACTTGTCATAGTGACCTGACAGTAATACACACACATATACACAAATGAATAATAAATTAATTAATGCAATTCATTATCAATTAAACAGTAAATTTATGGAAAGAATAGAAAAAGCAACTATTTATTAAATAAACATTTTCTAATCTTATTATTATGTATTCTATTGTTTTTTTCCTCCTCATTATTCATATTTAGGATCTTTTGTTTCTATTATTTTCTATTGCCATTTATTAAATACTTTAATACACAAGAACGGATTATAATGTTACAGTGCCATCAAGTGGTCACTTGATAAAATAAGGCAACATCCAATTATGGCATTTACAGCCATACTGGTCTGATTTCACAGCCAGGATTAGGCCTTAGTTAAATTAGGATATTTAAGTAGCTTTTATAAACATGCCTTAGAAAAGCGCAATACTGACGTTCATCTTGAGACAAAACAGTGGCACTGACATTATCAAAAATCATAAATTTTTTACCCTCATGTCGTTCCAAACCCGTAAGACTTTCGTTCACCTGCTGATCCACGCAACTACCACTTTGACGCTTCATAAAGTTTATAAAGAGATCCTAAAACAAATCCATATGTATTAAACTGTTTAGTTCAACTTTTCTGAAGAGACTTGATTGCTTTATATGATGAACAGATTGAATTTAGGCTTTTAAATCACATTTAAACATTGATCAGCGAACATAAACAGAAGCTCAACGCACAAGAATCAACCTCATTGGTTCTTGATGAAGCTCAAACATGCTGCCTAACACATGAGAATGAACCTCATTGGTTCTCGCATGTCAAGAGAACATGCTTGAGCTTTCGTTTACCACGACTGATTTGTGAGTTGATGAATGTTTATATGTGAATAAAAGCCTAAATTAATCTGTTCATCATTGAGTCTCTTTCGAAAATTTGGACTAAACAACTCTTTTACGAACTTATTATGAACGTTTTGATGAGTCAAAGTGTTAGTTGTGTGGACTGTCTTTGGAGGGACAGAAAGCTCTCAGATTTCATCAAAAAGATATTTATATCCTTCCGAAGATGAACGAAAGTCTTAAGGGTTTGGAATGAAATGAGGGTGGATAATTAATGAAAGGATTTTCATTTTTGGGTGAACTATCCCTTTGAGATATGTCAGTGCAAGCTGCTTTCAGTTAAGACAGCTCAAACATCCAGTTTAGCCTTGGACTAGGCTTAAGCCTTGTCTGTGAAACCGGGCAATAATATGCAGTCTTACCATGCTGAAACTGAACTTCCACTCTTAAATACTGCCTGAGGAGGTCCATCACCACTGCCTTCATATGACCTCTGATGCCACTGCGGTACCTAGGTGCACAACAGACATGAAGGCCAGTTAACCTGTGTTTGTGATCGTGTTTAAGTCACTGATCTATTAAATGACTGGATAGTTCATTGCGTTCTAAACTTCCAGCAGGCAGTGAAGCCACCGGAAGAGTTCCAACGGCCATATTACTAATCCAGTCATTTATATAGATCAGTGGTTTAAGTACATGTGGAGGTTGTTCGAATGAAGCACTAACTTCTGAACCAGCTGTACAATGCTCTGAGTGTTCATGAAGAAGACCTCTCTCTCTGACTTCCTGTTCAATGTGGCAGCATGACTGTCCAGTATATTGGCAATCTGAGATGAAAATTTGACCAAATTTATAAGCAATGGTCGCAGTTTTATAGCTTCAGATAGACATGAATTCAAAGGTCCACAAGCCGCACCTGCTGGCTGGGAAACTGGCAGAGGACAGAAGTGATGTTGCTGGCATATTGAGCCATTTCTTTCTTGATGGCCTTCTCTACGGCTGGAGGGATCCGGCCTGAAACACTCGTCATGATGTCCTGAAGCTCCAGAAGGGGCAGAGAGGGGTCCCTCAGAGTCTTCATCAGAAGCTCCACCCATTCCTTCAGCTAAAACACACATATGCAAATCTTAATACCAATTTACAACAAACCTGGTCTGGCAAAGTGACACAAATTGCCCGCTATTAAATTTAAAGTCATCTCTGAGAAATAGTCTAGAATAATTTGATTATAGTTATTGCAGTATGACATTTTGTGATATCTAATGCAATACAAGACATTAATTGTTGTAATAATGACATTAAATGTTATAATAATGACATTCTTAAATCATCCATTTTAAAGATATTAGTGGTAATAATAATACTAGAGAGCGTCTATTTACACAAAGTGCAAATAGCTCACCTTGTTGGCAGAGAATATTTACACTAACTCCGCCCACTGACGTCTGGTGGGACAGACAAAATTATGGAAGACGCTGGATTGTCAACAGTAGCAATAGTGTAGAGATATATTAATCGTTTTCACTTAGTGTAAATAGCATCTATTGCCGTAATAATAATAATAATAAAATAGCTGCTTAACAATATTAGTTTGCTTTTTAACCATCAACATTAAGATCATTTATTAATTTGTTTAAATGTATTTATATACTACATATAAGTTATCATCATGTGTATATATATATATATATTATATTAACATTATTAAATATATAGTTAATAAATAAATTTAAAAAAAAAAACTTATAATGTTGGTGCCCTCTAATATCATAAGTATATGAGCAACAAAAAATGAATTCAAAGCAGTGGTTCTTCACTAAACTTCAATGGGGCCTCAAGGTAACTTACTGATTTACAATAAGCCAAAATAAGCATTATAATAAGCTATAAAAAAAAAACTAAGCATTTCTGGAAATTGCAAGAGACAACTTCTCACTTTGAGCACACGAATGCGCATGTCATTTATTTATAGAACGCAAACGCACAAGAAGCAAATGGCGCTGACAAGCGTCCCACGTGAGCATGCATTCAGAGCATTTAAAGGGACCGCGATCCCTGAACAGTCATGGAGAACAAAGTCCTACGTTTACAACCAACAGTGTGGTACTACGCTTGACAACAAAGGTGAATTATGTATCTGACATTCACTACGCACGTCCCCCCAGAATTCACCATATCAGAAGAAGAACCAAACAGTCAACGGGGGGCGTGGGCGTATCAGCCGGCCACAACGGCTGTGCTGTGCCGGAGGTCGAGGGGACCCCACTGCAACCTGTGTCCCTTCATAACACGGGTGTGGGGCATGGAGTGTAGGAGGCTTGGGAGGGAGGGGAGCAAGGGTCGGGGGCAGAGCAGGAGGCCGTCCGCGTCGTGGGGGCTGAGCCAGGTCAATAGGCCTAGCTATGTCCAAGTGAGCTGGTTTAGGGGCGGTCAATGGAGAGTCGCTCCGGTTTGCCGCCCCAGTCCAGCACAAAATGTTTCTCCCCCGTCTCCAGTACCCGGAATGGGCCCTCGTAGGGCGGGCGTAGCGGTCCCCTGTGGGCATCATGGCGAATGAAAACATAGTCAGCCGTCTGAAGACCAGCGGGGATGTGCGACTGAGGGAGGCCGTGACAGGAAGTAGGGAAAGTTGCGAAAAGCCTCGCATTGTCCAGTAGAGTAGACCGCTGGAGAGTAGCAGACCAGGGAACCGTGGTTCTAGGGACAAAATCCCCTGGTACCCGCAACGGCTTTCCATAAACAAGCTCCGCGGATGAGGACTGAAGGTCCTCCTTTGGCGCAG
The DNA here is from genome assembly GCF_051911475.1 of Siphateles boraxobius. NCBI lineage: Eukaryota > Metazoa > Chordata > Actinopteri > Cypriniformes > Leuciscidae > Siphateles > Siphateles boraxobius. The sequence continues at coordinate 3,230,918 of NW_027509182.1, forward strand.
TCCTGATGCCCAGCATCACCCACGGGAGCTTGTCGACCCAGTTGCTGTCTTTGAGGCTGGCACGCAGGGCAGCCTTCATCGATCTATGAAAACGTTCACAGAGTCCGTTAGCCTGCGGATGATACGCGGTCGTGCGGTGGAGTTCCACTCCGAGGCTCTGTGCGACAGCGTCCCACAGCTCAGACGTCAACTGCGCGCCTCGGTCAGAGGATATATCCGAAAGGGTGCCGAAACGGGCAACCCAGGTGCCAAAAAATGCCCGTGTCATCTCGACTAGGGATGGGCATGATTAATCGATGATCGATTATTGATCATTAAGAATTTCGTCGATCACGTTAATTTGTTATCGATTATCATTAAACTAATGCTGCTGCGTTGCATAGTGTGTCTGGAAAGTGAACGTGTTCCCCGGGCTGGTCAAGTTAGCGCGGAGGTACATGTGCATCCCGGCAACGTCAGTCCCCTCAGAGCGGGTGTTTTCAGCGGCTGGTCTGAAGCCTTGTTTACACTCGACGCGTCCACATGAGCGCGAAGGTGAGCGCGGCAAAAATGACGTCATTGCGGTATTCGGTGTTCGCAGTCTGCGGAGACTCGCGCTGCAGAGCCAGGCGAAAGTGTAAGCGAGGCTTGACGGTCAGGTTGCGGTTGCGTCTGACCCCAGATCATGTCATCAACATGCTTATCTTTCTCAAAAAAATCAGTAGACTGGTGTAGAAGTTGTATGTGAGTTACTAGTTATTTTTTATGAGGCTTTGTTAAGTAGCCTAGCCTAATTGATTGTTACAATAGGTAGGCTAATCTCTCTCACCCTCTTTCTCGACTCCGTTCTTGGATAGTTTTGAGTTACACTTTGACAAAACCTGTCAGATCTAAGTATTATTATGTTTTTGGTTAAGTTATTGTTTAACATGATTTTTTTTTTTATTTTGGAACAAACAAGGGTCTCAGTTTAAGAACGCCAACTCGCAGCTGCAGGTTCCGTTGCTTTCGAGGACCGCAGCACATATATCTTCAAGTTTAGCCTAACCGAACGTCCAGCTTTACTGCCACAAGTTGATCATCTTGTAATAAAGATCTAATCGAGGAAAAACACGCTGTATTTTTGTATTTTCATTGCATTTTTAATTTATAAAAAGTTAAATAAATAATGAATTTGAATATAAAAATATTAATGATTAATCGATAGTCAATCGTTAATTCTCCCGATGATCGACTAAGAAAATTTTATCGAATGCCCATCCCTAACCTCGACGGACGCCACTGACGTCAGTGGTACAGCCTCAGGCCAGCGGGTGGTCCTGTCAACCATGGTTAACAGATATGTGAAACCGTGAGAGGAGGGCAGAGGACCGACCAGGTCCACGTTTACATGGTCAAAACGCCTCTCAGGAACCGGGAAAGACTCTAACGGGGCTTTAGTGTGGCGGTGTACTTTGGCCCGTTGGCACTCAACACAGGTGTTAGCCCAGTCCCTAACATCCTTCTTGATGCCATGCCAAACAAACTTTGCTGCAACCAGTCTCTGTGACGCTTTCGAACCTGGGTGGGAGAGACCATGCATAGCATCAAAAACTCGTTGTCTCCATCCTGAGGGAACGACTGGGCGAGGACTACCTGAGGAGATGTCACACAGGAGCGTGGTGCCGACGAGAAGTGGTTGCAGTGATGAGTGTGGAATCGTCCCTCGTCACCGAAACGATGTGCGCGGGAAAAAACGTGGCCGCACAATGTCCATGACTCGCCAGGAAAAATTTATCAGCCTCCTCAGCCAGTCTCCCACAGTCAGTGATTGTGGTGTTGGCTAATGCAGATCTCACTTGGGAAGGTAACTGACGCAGGAAAAGCTGGATGAATAGAAAATCGGGTCTGTGCTCGCCCAAAAGATTCAGCATACGTTCCATGAGCTCGGACGGTTTGCTGTCACTCAGTCCTTGAAGTGAGAAAAGCCTGCTGGCTCTCTCAGTGTCCGATAGTTCAAATGTTTTCAACAGGTGGGCTTTGAGTGCTGCATACTTCTCATTTTCCGGAGGATTTGTAATAAGGCTCACCACTCTGGATGCCGTTGAATTTCCGAGAGCCGACACAACGTAGTAGTATTTCGTTGTATCCGCGGTGATCTCACGCAACGCGAACTGCGCTTCGGTCTGGGCGAACCATGCAGATGCCCACGATTCCCAGAATTCGGGGAGTTTGAGGGTGACGGCGTTCGCAGTCTTGGTCGTGTCGTGTCTCTGGATACGTCCAGCAGACTAATATCGGGGTCACCAGTGTGGAAATTGCAGTAAATTGCATTCAGAGCATTTAAAGGGACCGCGATCCCTGAAAAGTCATGTAGAACAAAGTGCTGCGATTACAACCAACAGTGTGGAACTACGCTTGACAACAAAGGTGAATTATGTATCTGACATTCACTACACATTAAGATATTTCTTATTTTAATTTATGCCTTTAAACACTTGAACATCCAGGATTCCCATGGCCTGGAAAAACCTTGATATATAAGGTAGTCTAATTTAAAAGGGGCCTTATTATGCTCATTTACGGATTCATAACTTTGTTTATGAGGTCTACTAGAATATGTTTACATCATTTAATGTTCAAAAAACATTATTTTAAATCTTATTATTTTTCATCTTTGCAGCACTTGTTTTCACCCCCTGTCTGAATGCTGTGTTTTAGTTTCGGAAAAATGCACGTTTCTTCGGAAAAAACTCAACCAGGGCGTATGCCTTGGGTGGGAATTATTTAAATGAGGGATATTGTGACATGTAGTTTCCTGGAAGAAAACTGAAGACTACAATCGAGGTTGTTTTAGGGAGTACAGAAACAGTGCGCACTGATAGAAAGAATATCTCCCTATGGAGTGGACTTTGTAACGTTGCATACCTTTTCATGCTAAAACAGCAACATTACACACATTCAGCTCTTAAAACTTCTGAATTTGAATATGCAGAAACAAGTACTGTAGGGCCTTCGAATATTGTTGTGGACAATGGGGGCCTTGGAGCCAAAAGGTAGAGAATTACTGCTATGAAGTCCAATAAAGTGGTTGAAGAGCTACATGCGTTTTCTCACCCTGCCACTGAAGAAGGGCTCTGGCAGACAGTAGCCGTTCATAATGTGCACTAGGTGGTCCAGAGTGCTGTGGAAGACTCTGTGAAGCTTCTCTCCCCGGAGAGCCACGGACTGAACAGTGGGTAATGCTCCGGTATACAGCTCTGCCTGAAACAGACACAGTCATTGGAGACACTAAACCATGTCAACTCTCTATAACTTCTGAAAGGGAACCTAACTAAAATCATACATTTACCACATGTAACACATGGATATACCTGCTGTACTCTGCTGGGATCATCCAGCTGCAGTTTGGCGATGATACAGCCCGGCTCCAGCACCGCACCAGCTCTCTTCACATAGTGAATACAGCCAGACTCCGAGGCGGTCAGGGTCATCACCATCTTCATCACCTAAAAGACATATATAGCATTAATAATGCAGCAAAAAAAAGAAGACATTTTACACATGCAGTTTCTGTTGTCTCTTTAATCTTGTGCAGTCAGACTTTGACTATTGCCATAAAGTCTGGACTACTTATGCATCTTATTTTACATGAGAACTACCTAATTAGACAGGAAATGGTCACATCTTACACACCTCTATCTCTGCATAACACTGTCCAGCAAACACGTGTCCACCGTCCTCCACAGTATACTGGATGAGTTTCCCAGCAGATGGTGACCGCAAGAGTGATGGGTCATTCTCTTTTTCAAACACACACGTCTTGTTACCGATAATGATGCGATAACTAAGTGATAAAATAAAACGAAAGCTCAAATTATCAAGATAGGCAATAACAGAGTAACATTTATATTAATATAGATACAATGTATGCCAGTTATCTTCGGTAAAAAATTCTCCAAATTTTCAGAATTTACTCCCTTTTTTAACAGCAACTATATACAATATAACATGAGGAGCTATTTTTTGTGATAAACGCATTACCTTATTATTACAGTTTTTGAATTAAACAGTAACAATACAATGGAATAATTATCGAAAAAGTTATTTTATCAGGACTAGGAAAAATATGTTAAAATCATTAATATTTCTTGTTTAACATATTGCAAATAAATAAATAATGCAGCATCTGTTTTAACAGTTGAACTGACAGTATTGACAGTATTGACAGTATTTAACAAAATTTGTTATACATTTTTTAAGGTTAAATTTGTTTGAATGATAATTTGCAGTTTAGGCCTTGCTTTCATAAATACATAAAAAAGTAAAATACAGCTTTGTTATTGTGGTTAAAATCAATAATAAAAAAAGGGCTAAATAAATTAAATCTCAACCAATCCGAAAATGGCAAAAAGCTTCCTTTAAACTGCATTGATTTTTTGAAAGCACTTTCATATAAATGTCTTTGTAAATCAATTAATTTTTACTGAAGTACAAACCAACATTTAAATATAATGTTCTGCGCCTTTGTTCAAATACGTTCGAATTGAGAACCATGAACACACATGGAATGTTCTCCTAACACTATGTTCTTGTATTCTCCATCCTGTATTGACACTCAGAATCCTACCTGTCCACCTCCTCCTTCATGTAGGTGGTGTAGCTGCTGCCGTCGTATGAAAGCAGCAGACCTCCATCGCTCAACCGATGGACGTCCACCTCCGCCAAAGATTCATTCATGATGACTACATAAGAGTTAGGTGACTGTCTGGTCACCTTTAGAACAAATTTGGTTCCCTCATAGATCAGCTCAACATCCACTGTGTTCAACAGGGTGTGTGCAGGTAAAACCTGCCCTCTGGAAACATACAAGAGAAGAGAGCAAAAGGGTGAGAACATCCTATGACTACAATAACAACTACGTATAAACTTATTAGGGCTGGATTGATAGTGTTGATTAATCCATTTTTTTGATATTCATTTTAATGAACTGATACCAATTCATAATTTCAAAATGTTTTTTTTTTTTACTTTATACCGTTTTTTGTTTATGCGTGAGCAAAACTTCACTAAACATTATTTGTAGCATGCCTATAATCCAATAAATCACAATAAGCTTTATGATATTTTGTTACTTTTGATAGCAAACAAAGTGTCAGCTTTTAAATTCTGTGAATTCTATCATGGAATTCAAATAAATACAATTTCAGCGCTCTTTAATGTGGAGTGAAAGATCGCTGCACAGAGCACACGTGAACTGATCATCTTTAGTACTAGTTATAGCACGAAATAAAAATGAATTAACATCAGAAGGTATACTAACAGAAACAGTCTAACTTGCTGAAATGTATGATCTCTCATGTAATCGCTCAATCAGTGTTTCAACCACAGAAAGACATCAATAAACATCTTGTAAAGAACGCCATGTAAAGCTAAACTTACCTCAGGATCGCAATTCAAAAATATCTCCAATGAGGAGCATTTTGCTAAATATATACACTATATTACATATTTATTATATTTTTACTTAAATGCAGGGTAGGCGATTTGTTACAGAATTTGTTTTTTTTATGTTGGTAGAAAGTATCTTCACATCCTGATAGCAATCACTAAATGAAGTGGTCTAAATTTATTTATATGTATATGGGCTGGGACGATTGACCTATCTCCCGATTCAATACTATCACGATACTTGGGTGCCGATGCGATATGTATTGCGATTTTTTTAAGAATTGCGATTCTACAAGTATTACGATTCGATATTTCAATACATTGCAATTTGTTTAACACTAGACCATCGGGAAAAGTTAAATCATACACTTATACAGAGACTGTACATGAAGTATAAGATGAGTCATATTTACAAAAACAAATAATCAAATCTTTCTGACTTTTATTTCAGAAGCATCATACAATACTACATTCTCTTGAATAAATGATTCAATAACAAATAATTTTTTAAACAGTCACATGTCGCCACTTAGTGGCAAAATGATGTAATCGATAAAAGCGTTATTTTAAGGACGCAAGTTAAATCAAAAGCTGATTTTGATCGCTATTGTAGACATCAGTGTTCATATCTGAGCTTTAAACTTATATCCAAGTACTTCTATGATCATTTTTACTATTGCATCACAGAAATAATGATACTATGAGGTTGAAAAGACTGTTTGTTAAAATGTTTCATGACAACTCTCTCCGGTTAAGTGCCAACACAGATATGATTTTGTCAAATTTTAATAGACAGACGAATTGAAAGATCGCGTGGGTGTTTGAATCGAGATCAGTCTTTTAAAGATAAATCGTGCAGCTCTATTGCCTTATCTCTCCGTCAGCATATGAGTAGCGCGAGGGCTTTTCACTGCTTTCAGTCTCAAGTGTCTTCCACGGTGCGTCCACCTGGGATATTACGTCACTCAACACTCATAGATAACGACATTTCATCCTCTGTCGGAACGAAAGTGGCCCATATTTCTATCAACCTCGTCTACAAGCAAGGACAAAAATAAAGCAATTGAATTTTAATTAATATCGATTCTGGAATAAAAAAATTGATTTTAGAATCGTAAAAAAATAATAATAATAATAATTAAAAAAATATTCACGATAGCTAGGTGAATCGATTTTTTCTCCCAGCCCTAATATATATATATATATATATATATATCATATGAGGAAGGCGTAGGAACATAAAATGTTCGTCCAATCATTGCATTCGGTCCTCCGCACACCGTGCTCACGCAGACATCACAAGCACGTTTCATGCTATCTTTCATGACAGACATCAGTCACAGAGCACCACAATTGAAACAGCAGCCACCTTTTACAGTTCCTCCTGAACCAAAACAACGAGCTTATGCTGCTTTCACGCCATAACTACTGTAATTTGGAAGAGATGACGGAACCCATGACGTTACACTCAGAGTGGTTTGTGACTCGAAGTAACACTATCAACGGCGAAAAGAATCTGCAGCTAGGGCTTCTTCGATAATGGTAAAAATCATAATCGCGATTATTTTACTCAATAATCACGATTATTTAACATGAATAATATTGAAATCACGATTATTTAACTTGAATTCTACATTAATTCATTGTAAGTAAAAGTCCTCAAAACAGTTACAGAAGACAAGTAAGCAGTCAACAATACAATAAGATTCAAGAAAATAAATTACAAACAAAACCAACAAAAATACAAAATTGCATAATTAGTGCTTTAGGTTTTTTAGGATGATGTACTAACAGTGGTATTCAGATCAGTAATAGCCTAAAACAGAAATTGATCAATGTAATCAATCAATAATCAAATGTAAAATATAGACTATTCCTTTTTTAAACGGCTGTTTATTCATTCAAGAGCAGTGAGTGATTTTATCTTTGTCTTTTGTTGTTTGATTAACAATAATGGCTGCAGCAGATTTATTTATTGGCTGCTGTTACTTTAAAAGCTGCACGGACCTAATATACTGTAACTGGAATACGGCAGCTGCACAATACGTTTCACGTCAATTATATTGTTTTTATAATAGTTGGAAGCCGAAATTGAAAATCAATTACGATTAATCGCATAGCCCTATCTGCAGCAGTCAGGTGGTACAGGTCAAGGCTCTTTAAGTTGTTTATGTTCATTATTATTGTAATGTTATGTGCTTTGAGACATGAGGTAGTTTAACGCAGTGTCTCGTGACACTTTTGTTTGCTCCCTGCTGAACATGTTCATGTGTTTTGAAGGAGGTGTGGTTTTCGAGACTCTTTGAAGGGGGACCTTATGCTTTCAAATAGGGATGCACGATATATCGACCACATATCGATATCGGCCGATAAATGGTCTTTTTTGATGTTATCGTTATCGATCCGATAAGAAAATTGGGCCGATATATCAAAGCCGATAGATAATAGATTATTTACTTCAGTTGAGAGATGCCGCTGTTCGCCATGATGGTTCTGAATGATTGGATTCACTTCGAAAAGGAAGATACAGTTCCGTGCAACATGTGCAGCACAAATCTGTCACATAGGCTTCATAACATTATAATAAAAACACTCCTGTAAAAGAATGTTGTGAATTCTTGTTCGCCAGTGTTTCAGCGCGACGAGCGCGTTGTGGTGGAAAGAGCGCATCTATGGAGTTAAGCCTTCATGACAAGCACAGTCGAGTTCTCTTGAGCATTCGCAGCATTCTGTGCCATTGTAAGTTGTAATATGTTTATTTTGTGTATATATATCTGATTAATCTAATATAGGATGCGTTTGGTTGAGTTAATGAACGATGCAGTAGCGCTTCATTGTAGGCTACCGGTGATCATCTTTATAGCCTATTTAGCGTGCGCGCAGCTCAAACAGCAATGCACATTTATAACTATAATTGGGACTGTCATATACATGCCATTATAATGAGAACACTATTGTAATAAAACGTTGTGAATTCTCTGGGTTTAGTTGCCGTTTCAGCGCGTTGTTGTGGGAATAGCGCGTCCAGAACAGGGATTAGCCTACTACAACATTATGACCAGCACAAGTTCGATTAGGCATTCACGTCATTTTTTGCAGATAAGTCGTAATATAAAGTTGATGTAAAATAAATATCTGATTAATCTCACATATGATGCGTTTCGTGGATTTAAACAACCTGCTAGAAAAGTTCTTCAGTTTCCCGGTGCTCATTCTCTTCAGCATCAGATTAAACAACAATGCAAAACATTAAAAGCTATGATTGGGACTGTCATATAATTATAATTGTATTCACTATTGTAATAAATTTGTAAATTCTTTGGGTTTGCATTCTTCAGCAACCGTTGAGTTGATTAACCTTCTAGCAAAGCGATTCGGTTTAACGTTCGTTCTCTTCAGCTTCAGCGCGCGCAGCTCACACAGCAATGTCATTTGAAACAGTAACTAAGCTATTAAAGATGTTTACTATCACTGTAATATTAAAAATGTCTATTTTTTTCAAAAACATTGTGTAATTAATAACTACCATTATTTTGTTCTCGTATTATTTTCATCAATGATATGGTTTGATAAAAATAATTTCCTTATTGTCCGTACAGAGGCGATTCCATTTTATTGATCCATTTTGTTTCTTTATATGCAGCCCAATGTTATCCAATGACTTGTTTGCATTATTTAGGTATTTTATTTTTTGTTAGGCAATAGATTTTTTGATAACACTTTACAATAAGGTCTCATTTGTTAATGCATTAACTAACAGAGAGCAATAGCCTTTGTTATAGTAGTTAATAAAATATGTGTGTTCATGTTAGTTCACAGTGCATTGACTAATGTTAACAGGTACAACTTTCTTAAAAATGTCTTATAAAATTGTTGGTTCATGCTAACTAATGCTAACAAAATTAAACCTTATTATAAAGTGTTACCATTTTTTTAATAAAGAAAGTTGCCCATAGGAGTGTAAAATTAATTTTAAAAGTTAAGGAATCTTACACTGGTTCAAACTAGGCTATACTGTATTGTATATGTTTGATTTATGTTAAAAGTGTTTGAGACAAGGCTTTTAATGGTGAGCCTTTTGTTTATGTATACAGGCTATCAAAGTATATAAAAATTTTAATTTAGATTTATCGGCCAATATATCGGTTATCGGCTTTCAAATATAAAGAATTATCGGTTATCGGTATCGGCCAAAATGTTCATATCGGTGCATCCCTACTTTCAAAGCTAGTTCGCTATTGCTAGCCTCTCCATAAATTGCCTACCCTACCTTTAAAATGTTGAAGATGACTAATCTATTTATGTCTGAATAAATGTCACAAAAACTTTTTTTTATTACAATTACTGTTGTAGGCTGTCTCAACAAACGATTAGAAATATAATTATCATTAAAATCATTAGTTGATATACAAACTGCCTTACGGGCAATTTAAATGTTTGTTTTTATTTGAGTTTCGATTACTATATCTAAAAGTGAATAGTAATTGAATTTGGACTCCGTTGTTTATTTTAACCTTTAATGTTTTAGTAATGTACCAACTGAAAGGGTTCCCTGTATAGTACTTTACAGCATTAGTTGAGAGACTGACATGTACTGTACCTGATGTACAGGTATATCCAAATAAATCGGAATCGAATCAAGAGCTTGTGAACCAAAATTCAATTATAAAATCTGTGTCAATTCTGAGCCCAAATACTTATATATTTGGACTAGTCATCCAAAGAATAAATCAAGTGTATAATAATAAAGTGTGCTCTCAAGATGGTATATAAAAGGGTTTGTTACCTCTCCAGTGAGTGCAGGAAGTTGGACACACTGTTCCTGAGGTTGACATCAGCCACATGCAATGCTCCACTCACTACTCCCAGCATAGTGTCAGGACGCTCTGCCTACAACCACAGTTAGGCATTCAAACTGACAACCATCTCCATTTGGCATTTAAATGATGTGACAGAATGGTAACTTGTATAATGGACTCAAATTAGGGAAGTGTATTTGAGCATCAAACATGAAATGTCACAATGCCTTGCTCTCACAGGCGAATGTTTGACTGAAAATGGCTGGAAGGGATAACAGGCATGTTCATGAGAGATGTGATGTGAAATGAAGACAGTGGATTCATGTACCTGCATCTTCTCTGAGATGAGTCTGTCCAGCCAACCCGTGTCGATGGTGTTGTGCTGGAAGCTTTCAGTTTCTAGCAGCTTTATGAGATACTCCACTGTAGTCCTGAAGTCTCCTCTGATGGACAGCTCCTTGAGGGCCACCACCATGTTCCTAACATGACCCATTCAGTTTAATCAATAATACATCTCATTATCGTTATTTTTATCAAATATAAGTAAACTTTTTTTTTTTTTTTTCGCTACTTTAGAAATAATGAACAGCAAACACTTGATTGATAAGCATAAGTGAAATAACCTTTACATAATGATTTATTTATGCTTGATTCTTATATTTATGCATGATTTTAATTAAAACTGACAAAGTGAGTAATTTTGTGACAAACACTGATGTACTCTGCTTTTCTCAAAAACAGATTTACAGCACCAGGAAGTACTCACGAGATGGCTTCCTCTCGGTTTTCTCCCCAGGAGAAGCAGTGGCCAAACTGAGAGTCAGCAAACTCATGCAGACCTCCAGCAGCCGCCACACTAAAGTAGCCCCACACGTTCTTGTTACTGCGAAAATTTAATTCCTGGACCGTTCCTGAGCTGGGCTTAAAACCCTGACACACACACAAAAAAAACAATACAGACAAAGCTTCATCACAAGAAATGTACATGGCAATAACTTTATTACCACTAACATTCAAAAGTGTTTCGTTTTTTTGTTCTGTATGATTTTTATATATTTTTAAAAACAGTAATATTGTTCTGATATAATATTATATATATAAACAAAAAAATGTAAATATAATTTATTCCCATGATTACTCTAGTCTTCAGTGTCACATGATGTTTCTGAATAAGCTGATTTGGTACTTAAGTTAAGCTTAAGTTTATTTTATCAATGTTGAAAAGAGTTTTGTCTGTGTAATATTTTTTAGGAAAGTGATACTCATACACAAAAATCAGTCATAATTTTCCAGCCTCTCTCTGACTCTTAGAAGAATTTCTGGGTCTTTAAGACTTCAAAGATACTTCCTTTGCATGTGAAATCAACATCAGAGCTTATTCAATTTTCACATGATGACCCTTTAAGTATCAATCAGGCTCACACACCTCATCTGGGTTTTCGCTGGTAATTCGAGCTGCAATGACATGTCCTCTTGGAGAGGGGGTGTAAGAGAGTCCTTCATAGTCAATGGGGGAGTCTCCCCACGGCTGCATCCCGTACATCACTCTGATGTCTTTAATGCGGTGAAGTGGTATGCCCATAGCGATCTGAATTACAGAACAAACAGGTCACACAATAACCAGAATAGCTTGCAAAAAAAAAAAAAAAAAAAGAATTTACCCAATTTAAAAACAATTAGCATACATTTAAGATCCATGTGTTCCTGTCTTCAAATATGCACTTTCCCCTATAATTTCTACACACCCTTGGTTATGCAATTGATTCCCCACTGTGTTTCTCTCCACATTGCCCTTTTTCAGCCTTTCCTTTTCTCTCCATTAATTCTCCTCATTCATCTGTAGCATTCTTTGTGTGTTGCATAAGCGTATTAACCCCCCCCCCCCCCCCCCCCCTCCCTCACTCCCACTGGACCTGAAGCACACTGGCCTCGACAAAGTGACCTATATAGAAACGACAGTTGTCACGTGACCATTGTCTGCTGCAGAGACGGTGTTATATTGTTCACTAGATGCTGCCAATCTAGTGATTGTGGCAATTCGAATGAGCCTTATGCTGTGTGGCAAACTGGCAGGTTATTAAGTGAAAAGCTTGCATCACAGTATTCCACTCAATTTCAGGTTAAATACAACTTAAAGGGATAGTTCATCCATGTCGTTCCAAACCCGTAAGACCTTTGTTTGTCTTTGGAAAACAAATTAAGATATTTGAGATGAAATCCGAGAGCTTTCTGATTCAACCTTAATTTTATGAAGCGACGAGAATACATTTTGTGCGTACAATTTATCAATTCAACAATTTATTGTTGAATAAAGGGGGAGGGGGGTCAGAAAGCTCTCGGATTTCATCAAAGATATCTTAATTTGTGTTCCAAAGATAAACAAATGTCTGACGGGTTTGGAACGACATGAGGGCGAGTAATTAATGACAGAATTTACATTTTTGGGTGAACTATCTCTTTAATCATCAGCAGGCTTCAGATGCTGCCGATTAGAGTTTACCACATAAAATAAAACGCACATAAAATAAAAAACGAAGGACAACCAACTGTATAGTAATGTAGATACAGTACAAAGAAGTAATTGTACAAGAGGATTTAAAATGCATCTTTCATTTGTTTTTACGAAATGAGGGACAAGCATAAAATTATTTTCTATGGAACTTGAACAATATATATATATACATTTTTTTTCCTAGAATATTCCTTTAAAACACATTCACATACAGACCTGCAGTTGGGCCGCAGGCAGGTTAACATCAGCCACCATCTCAGTACAAGGATGTTCCACTTGAAGACGAGGGTTGAGCTCCAGGAAGTAAAAACTGCTGTCCTGACTGTAGAGATACTCCACTGTACCTGCACTCACATAGCCCACCATCTTCGCCAACTTCACTGCACACTGAAACAAACAGATACACAGATCTTTATTTTTAACCGTTTAAGTAACCCAGTGCTTCGTTGCGGCAGATACTTTATTAATTCCTTTAGGGTAATATAGCATTAGCATTCGACTTCTGCTGAATCTGATGCCTCATGATAGTCTGTCATACCTTCTCCATATCCTCAAACACATCAGAGGTGGCAATAGTAGCTGGAGCCTCTTCTATGATCTTCTGGTGTCTGCGCTGGACAGAGCAGTCACGGCCGAACAGAGAGATGGCATTACCGTACTGATCAGCCAAGATCTGCACCTCCAGGTGACGGGCATGTTTGGCCAATTGCATGACAAAGATGGGGGAACCTGGAACCTCAGTTTGAACCTGAGGAAAACACAGTATTGAAGTTATAGTTCTGAAATGATATCCTAATAGACATTGGAAAGTTAACAGCGAACCAAAAGGTGGGTAAAACTCCAGTGGCAGTTATAAAACGAACAAAACCTCACAGGCTTCATAATTCTCAATTTCACCAGTTAACAAATTAATAACTTGAAATAATTAACAAAATAATTCATAACGAATTATACAACTATTTGATGAATAGAATTAAACCATTATTCTTTGTTAAATTGAAGAAAAAAAATATCAAACGACAGCATCTATCTGAAACAGAAAGCTTTTGTAAGATTATACACTACTGTTCAAAAGATTGTTTGTTTTTGGGGGGGAAAAAATGAAAAGAAAATCAGCAAGGATGCATTACATTGATCAAAAGTGACCGTAAAGACATGTATAATGTTACAAAAGCTTTCTATTTTAGATAAATGCTGTTCTTTTTAACTTTCTATTCAAAGAATCCTGAAAAATAATTGTACACAACTGTTTTCAACATTGATAATAACTAATGCTTCTTGAGCAGCAAATCATCACATTAGAATGATTTCTGAAGGATAATGTGACACTGAAGACTGGATTAATGATGCTGAAAATTCAGCTTTGCCAACACAGTAATAAATTGCATTTAAAATATAATCAAATAGAAGACCCATTTTAAAATTGTACAAATATTTCACAATATTAGTATTTTAGCTGTATATTGTATCAATTAAATGCAGCCTTGGAGAGCAGAAGAGACTTATTTAAAAAAAAAAATTAAACCACATACGGATCTAAAACTTTTGAATGGTACTGTATTATGTTCAACTTTATTTGCATACACTTGCGTAGGCCGATATATACTATACAGCATATTTGAACTTCTTGATTGCTTGCATCATGGCAAAATGTAAAGTCTATTGTCACCCAGCTCAAATCTGCTAAATGAGTAAAGATATTAAAATATCATAAACATCATGATTTTCTGTAAAGCTGCTTTTGAAACAATGTGTATTGTAAAAAGCACTACACAAATACATTTGAATTGGCTTGATTTTACTTGAATAACAACTCTGACCTGTCTAAAGAGGTTGGGGAAGTCTTCTGGACCGTTGACCTTTCGGATACCTTTTCCTCCTCCGCCTTCAGACGCCTTCACCATCAAAGGATACCCCACTAGTTCAGCGGCCTATCAATAAAAAACATGCTCTGTCACTGACAGAACAAATTATGAACATGTCACTTTGTAAATGATGTCTATAGTTTACCTTCAGTCCAGCCTCCACATCATGGACACAGCCCTGCTCGTACAGATCAGATGGGACATTAACAATTCCTTTCTTCTGGTCATTCTCGGTCCACTCTACAGTCAGCCCTGTACAAACACAAGCATCATGGGGGTCAAACCAACAAAAAACAACAACAACAACAACATGTGCTTTGGGTACGCATGTCAGAAGTTTTTCTCAATTGGAAAATCCTCACTTACAAGTACTCTTCTGTCATTTTTGACAGAAATTTCTTCATCAGAATGGTATGAAACTTGGTAAAGGTTTTGGCACTTGCTATGTGCAAGCGCACGAAAAATATATATTTCATATAAAAATTTTAAATAGTATTTGTGCATTTTAAATAGTGCATTTTTCATAACAATAAACTTAAACGTCCATAACTTTAAGTACACTTTTTAACTTCAGCAATAATTTGCCAAGTGCCAAAGCATTCAAGATTTATGACAGTTTAAGCTAGAAAATTTTCCAAATGTATCATGCACCGATACTACTTTTCCCCGAATTAGCTCGATACTGATACTTTTATTTTTAGTACTTTCGGAGTACTGATACCTGTATTCATTGCATTTGTTTTATTTTTAAAACTATTGGGCAGGGCAGAGAAACCAAAAGAATATGAATCAAATTAGTTGGCTTAGCCAATAGACATTTCCTTCAATTATTTTCAAGCCTAATTATGCCTGTTACAGTATTGTAGGAGCTACTATTACTTTCACTTTTCGTATTATTGTTCTATCATATGTTATCTTTAATAGCACAGTGAATAGTAAGAGCTCCAGCAGGGCTCAACCAGTCAAGAGCAGTGTGTCTTTTGTTGTTAGATTAACACTGAGGACAAATCAGTAGGTTTATTTTGGCTGCTGTTACTTTAAGAGCTGCGTGTATCCAGCATACTGTTATACGCATGTTTTCTTTTCAACTCTTTACATTCACTCCTATGTGACATAACTCCTATGTTTCACAAGTATACTTGCCTATACAGGCATTTTGACATAATTTTGTGTGAATTTGTCCGTTCATGCGCAATAAGACATGAGAGAAAACTCGATTTAATATCCATTCAAGTTGGGAAAGCTTTCTGGGTTACTTCGGATGTTTGCACAAAGAAGACTTAAAAATGAAAAGCCATGCGTTTACTGTACCGCCTTCCTGTAATAATGTAGGGAACCACTCATAATACAAATCATGTAACAGTTCATGTTTTTACTTGCAGATACGATTTAGTTTCAATTGAAATAACGCATATGTGCCGAGTGAACGGATAACTAATCAAAAGCATGCAATAAAAGTGCGCTTCATCTCTCTCTCTTATTCTTTACCATCAGTTTACGTCAATAATATGCTCCTTATTTTACTTACTTTGCTATTGTCATATCTGACCAAACTACAAACTTTTCAGCGATGTCTGTGAAAAAGGGATGTGCGCTCCAAAAGCTTAATCCACTCTGCGTGTAGCTTATCAGTTGCACACAGTGGCTATAGATGTGTAAATGTTGAATTGGTTTAACATTCTATTAATTAGATACATTTACTTCATAGATATTCTTCTTTGATATATCCATTCTGCTCTCTGTTTGCTCTGTTGTCTGTGTTTCTTTGTTGCAAACACTGTCCTGTACACATGCTGCGTGGTTCATTTTATTGAATGAAAAAAATATATATTTTGGCTGCTACACGGAGAGCACCAGTGGGTTAAACACCAACCTAGGGTATAAATGTATATATGTTACACATATTGTTAATAATTCTCTCAGTGTGATTACTTCTCATTCTGTGTCAGTACAAGTGCAGGCAGGTAGGTAGGTTACATATAAATGCGATCAGTTCCACACAACCAGTCATAAATACGTTAAGTAAGTTCCACAAACCTTCGTTACATAAAAAAGGTGCTTCATGTCGAGACGGACATCGCTGATATGAACAATAACAGTTCACTAATTATCTCAGACTATGAGTCTAAATATCTTTCAAAGACTTGAAACTTGTAAAAGAGGGCTAGGTATGAATAGATTTCCCAGTTTATTCAGATTAATTCACGCATTGGAATGTTCAGGTAAGATGACGCAAAATTAGAACAGCCTTTTGTCTGTGCCGTCTTGACTTCTTTACTCACGTTCATCACTTTCACTTTTATTCTTGTGCACTGACCCGCTCGCTAAACCAAACAGTCAATCAGATCGATCTCTCCCACCAACAGCCCAACGCCGATTCAACATGCTGAATCAGGAGAACTGCCACCCATGTGAGCCCGACTAGAGCCAATGTGTGGAACAGACACCCGACAGACACTCACCAACGGCCCGAAGTTAGATTTGGAATTTGTCCACTGCATTTAACCCATCCAAGTTAGTGCACACACATTGGGAGTAGTGAGTAGTGAAAACACACACACACACACACACGGAGAAGTGGACAGCCATTTTTGTTGTGGCGTCCGGGAGACTCAAACCGGCAAACTTCAGGTTACCAGTCTGACTCTCTAACCATTAGAGCTGGTGGTTTCATTCAGATCTTACCAGTTTTGTGTGCATATACACATCTGACAGATACTGAACAGTTCATAGGTGTGCTGTCTGAGACTGACACTAACCTGATCCACTCCAGGGTAACGTGGGGATTCCAGCCGTCTGGGCCACAATAGAAGAGGCTATCTTATCCCCGAGAGCCCACATAGCCTGACCAGGTGGACCTAATGAAAGATATAAATCAATATAGAAAGAGCAGCAATATCACTGTACATTAATAATTAAATCAATGTGGTGTTTTATAATAATAACTCAGTCTCACCCATGAAGGCGATGCCATTCTTGTGCAGCAATTCAGGGAGTTTGGGGTTCTCAGAGGCATGACCCCAACCGGCCCACACGGCCTAAAGACAGTAGGTGAAAAAGTGAGAATAAGTGCAAAATCCCAATAATCGGTCTAGCTAATCATGCGCAATAATAGTAATGTTCATCCTAGAACAGGGATTCCCAAACTTTTTCCCAGCCGTTGACAAAATCTTTTTAAAACATATTTAATCTCAAAAATTCAACACGTTTGCATGTTCACGCTTCTCTGATATCGGTTAATCGCACATGACAGTCAAACTAATATTTAATCTTTTATAAGTGTTTTGATGTCATTTTTGTTTTCTATTATTTACTACCTACATTGTGATTATTTGTTGTACACAGCAATATATTGCAACTGTAAAACATTTCATAGGAAACACTTCATAAGATGAGATCTTTTAAGATAATGCCTCATATTGTTGCTGTTGAAAAATACAGGCAAAGAGAATGATTTTATATCAACACTCTTTATGGTTTTTATATTATTACTATTTTTGACTTATTATAAAAAAATGAAGACAGAAATGGAGTGCAATAATATTTTTCTTATCACAGTAATACTGTAATAATACAATTGTACATTCAAAGTGAAAAATACATTTACAATTATAATAATACTTTTATTTTATACTAAGTTACAATACTAATGTTTTAAATTCTTTACTTTCGAATGTTAGGCGTTAAAAAGCCTGATTTACATTTTTATGATTTAATTCATGATTGGCTTTTCATAAACTCAAGAATCCCAGAGGTTAACAAATTCCAGTTTAGGAAACCCTGCCTCAGAATTTGATATAATGGTATCTAATTTAATGGCATCAATAAATTTTAAAGGGTTGGCTCACTCAAAAATGAAAATTATGTCATCATTTATCACTCTGAAGTAATTCCAAACCCATAAGACTTTAGTTAACATTTACTCACCCTTAAGATGATATTTTGAAGAATGTCAGAAACCAAGCAGTTGATGGATCCCATTCTTTAGAATATCATCTTTTTTGTTCAGTAGAGGGCGAGTAAATGATGACAGAATTTTCAAATGTTGGTATTTTGATATTTTTAATGTCCTCCCAATTGAAAGTCCAGGTAACCAAAACTTAGATAATCCAAAAAAGACATACAGTAAGGGTGTCGCAAAATAAATTCATATGAATCGAGGGGTTTAATCCAATTCTTGTGAAGAGAAATGATCGCTTTATATGATGAACAGAAGTGTCTAAATACTTTATGGAGCCACTTATTATTTGCTGATCACCAGCCATGAAAGCTCACATGAATTTACCTGAACAGGAATTCGTTTAGCTATGTCCAAAATGAGTTCCACATTAGCATAGTTGTTGTTGTTTGTCCCTCCTGGGACAGGTACATAGTGATCTGCCATCTTGATGTACTCTGTAGACATAGTTAAACATCTGTATTTAATTGAGCACATTTGAGATTACAGGCCTTTTCACAAATAACTTCCTCCTCACTGAACTCTTTCTTTGCAAATTAGGCCAACAAAGCCAACTGACATAACTTAAACAATGAAAAGGGAGGACCAATGTAATCATGTCTAAATACATTTGACAGTCCATGATGGAGCTAGGAGTGGGGGAGGTGTCCTTCAGCTATTTTTCAACTATTATGGCATAACAGTTAAGCCAAGCTTTTTCAAACGTACCTGCATTGGCCTTGAGGTCCTCTGGGGTGACCATGACGACAAACCGTAAAGCCCGTTCATTCCGAAACATTTCATAAGCCCAGCGACGAATGGAGCGCATGCACTTCACAGCAGCAATGCCATTGTTGGCAATGAGGACCTGGAGCAACAAAATATGATATTCAGCAGCCTTCGTCTGACCAGGATTAGATAACTAAAACTAAAACCATTCTGTTATTGAAATAATAACCGTTAAATAAATGTTAACTGGACATTAACACTTTATAATGTGGTTAAATTTAAAGTCCCCCTGTGGTAAAAATTAACAAAGTTGTTTTTATGACTCCAAGTCATTCTCTTCAAATGCTATTGAAGTTAGAAACGTGTGTACCAATGTCGTATGTAACTTTAGAAACGGTCCCTAAATGTGCGAATATCCAGTGTCAAGTCAACTTCATTCCAGTATTTCACTAGGAATCGCTTAGCGTGACACTTTTCGCGTTACGTTCATATTCTGAATCCGCTAGCCTGTTCCAATATCTAGTATATCCTACATCCCTAATAAGGTGCGAGTTTGGTCCTTTATGTCACTGTATTAATCCATGAAGCGTTAAGAGTCCTGACCGCAGGGGAATCCTGGAGAATGAAGTATTGAGGGAATCCCCAGTTCTGCAGCACAGCACAGCACCTTGATATTAAGTTTAACGTTTTATCTGTACATCAGCATCGGGGAATAACATAATCTCGATCACGGTAGAGAAAGCTGCTTATACATGTGCAAAACTAAATGTGAAGACTTAAATTTAAACACAGCTTTTGTGTCTTTATCAGCTTTTCCATAGCTATACTGGCCCTGATAATCAACACAAATACTTACCGCTTGCTCCATTTCTGTAAATCTGTTTTTATGAATGAATGACTCTCTCACCCATTGCCGACTAACAGCTACGGAGATTATCAATCGGCAATCTACTGATATTCCTGCCGTTTCCCGGATGTCAAATGTTGAATTTTCTGTCGAATTTGAACCGCTGAATTTTTGGAAGCAAATTTGATGAAAGTGAAATAAAATGGACCGAAAATTGCCTGTCGAATATTATGGGTTGTATTTTTAAACATGATTAATATTTTGGAAGTGAAATCTGAAAGGTGAATATGGATTATTGAATTTTTAAAAATGAAAATGTGTGTAAAATGTTTTGAATTTAAATATTCACAGCTTAAATATAGAACCATGTTGAATTTCAGCCCATAAAAATGCAAGCAGGTTTAATGCAATGCATCTTTTTTTTCAAGTAGTGCAATTCAACAAGCTCTTTTATTTCAAAAAAACAATTTGTCATTATTTTACTTCCATACAAATCACATATGAACAAAAAAATCCGATTTGGGCAACTTTTGCCTGCAGTCTGAAAGTAGCCTCCATTTAATGTAATATAATAATAATAATAATGATGATGATGATAATTAAAATGACAAAAACATAAATTACTTAAACTTTAACTAAACTTGAACTTTTGAACTAACTAAAATGAATACAGAAAATATAAATATAACAATTCAAAATATTAATAAAAAATATAATGGTTTCTTAATTATATCAAAATAACACTGGACCTCGCTTGTATAGCAGCACAGCAGACAGCAGTCATGGATCTTACCTTCTCAATGACTTTGTTTCCACCAAAGCGGGTGACAAACTCAGCGGGAGAAGCAACAGTAAAGTCTCTCTGCAGGTCCAGGCGTCTACGGTCCCTGCCCTGCTTAACAAGGTGAAGTCCTGACATGCTCGGCCTTGAGAAACAAACACAACCAAACCTAATTCACAATGTGGCCTTTGGATACACTGAATACAACAATACTAACACTACATATACAGTGGTGTGAATAAGTTAGGCCCCCCATGCTAAAGTTGCCTAAAAAGAGGAATAAAAAATCATCTTTTGGAAATTGATCTTAATGGCTTAATTGGAAAAATGAGGAAAAATCCAACCTTTAAGGACACCAATTTTCTTTGTGTATGAATAATGTATCATAAATAAATAAATGTTCTTCCTTAAAATACAGGGTGCATAAGTCATTGCCCCCCTATGTTAAATTCCCATAGAGGCAGGCAGATTTTTATTTTTAAAGGCCAGTTATTTCATGGATCCAGGATACTATGCATCCTGATAAAGTTCCCTTGGCCTTTGGAATTAAAATATCCCCACATCATCACATACCCTTCACCATATCTAGAGATTGGCATGGGGCACTTTCCATAAGATCATCTTTCAATGCAAATCAAACCAGCTATTAGGCTAACTGAAATAAAACCATGCCAATCTCTAGATATGGTGAAGGGTGTGTGATGATGTGGGGATATTTTAATTCCAAAGGCCAAGGGAACTTTATCAGGGAATTTAACATAGGGGGGCAATGACTTATGCACCCTGTATTTTAAGGAAGAACATTTATTTATTTATGATACATTATTCATACACAAAGAAAATTGGTGTCCTTAAAGGTTGGATTTTTCCTCATTTTTCCAATTAAGCCATTAAGATCAATTTCCAAAAGATGATTTTTTATTCCTCTTTTTAGGCAACTTTAGCATGGGGAGCCTAACTTATTCACACCACTGTATAAGTACACTTGGAAATGATAGCATTGACAACAGTGAATCTTTTCAATTCAGTACAAAAATATGGAGCAACACGTATGCGAGAGAAAAAAAAAGTGGCCATGACATAACTACATTAAAACAATGGATCAAATTAGCCTAACATGGTCATGATTTAACAATAAAAAAATAAACATTCAATTGTGGGAACAAATTCTTAATTTGTGGCAACATATCCATGTTTTCCTGCATGCCATATGAAAGGCAGTGTACAAAAATGCTGATTTGGCAGAAAAATTGCCACATTCCAAAAATATTAAACTATGAAAATGATTTTGATCATGTTTTATATATGATGAATGATGGATGGCTTCAGAAGGGAAATAAAGAACTTCTACATTTCATGCAAAAACATTTCGCTATGTTTAGAATGCAGCAACACACTTAATACTGAACAGTATACTGTACATCAGTGTTTCTCAACTGGCGAGTTGAAAGACCATTTTGAGTGGGTCACGGAATGTACAGTTAAAAGACAACAACAACAACCAAAAAAACACACATATTTTCTGATGCAAGACTTTTATTTTGAAAGACATGCGTGAAAGCTGTTGACTCTTCTGTCAGACGTCATGAAATTGTTTTAGCCTGGTCCTTCACAACTAAACAACCGTGGAAAAACACTGCAGAAAAAGTATTTTCCACAAACTGTTAATATGTAAAGCTGTGGAAAAGGTGGAGTGTAGAGGGTGGGAAGAGGGGAGACAACAACCAATAATACACAGACCAGCAAAACACGTATTATATACTAAGGCTGCTCGATTGTGGCAAAAATCATAATCACGCAAAACATTTTCAATACTGAAATCACAATTAGCCTATTTGACACAATTATTGGTGAGTAGGGGTGCACCAAAATTTCGGCCGCCGAAAATGTTCGGCTGAAAATGACATTATCGGTTTCGGGCCGAAATAAAAAAATATAAAAAACAGCCGAAAACGTAAACTGAAATGAATGTCACCCGCCCCTCCCATCCGTGCGCAAGCGCTTAGCTTTCACAAAGGTCAAGCTGTTATCACGCGTCTGCCTATCAAAGATAGGAATGTCTCCCTCATATTGATAGCGGCTCCCTGATGCCCGTAAATTAGTTCAAATCTCTCGGAAGAGCGAGCGAGCAAGAGCTCGTGCTCCAAACCGTGTAGCGCGCGCACCCCAGACAGAGAGAGAGCGAGAGACCTTGCGTGTGTGTGCTAGTGTGCCACATGAAGCGCATGTAAAACCCCCAGTCCAATTTTCTGTGTGTAAAGCAGTTACATTAAAATTTGCGTAGCACTGCACAACTGTGTTTCCTAAGTCTACATAGGCTTACATGTTGTTTACCGTTTGAGTTTGGATTAAGTCCTAGTGCTGTTTTTGCACTGTTGTTTTGCACAGCAACTTAAAATGTAAGTAAAAAATTGTTTACATGCAGCAGCAGAATAGAGGCCCACTGCCATTCTGTGATTTTGTGTGCAGTTATTCAGATAATTGTGGATCTTTTAGCACAACTGTTAAAAAACTATTGAACATAAAACTTGAAGAATAATATTATTTTGTATTATTATTTATAGTTATTGTTAAAAATATTTTAGGTTTTGTACTGTGTGTGTGTATATATATATATACATATATATATATATATATATATATATATATATATATATATATATATATTAGTTTAAGTTTTTAAAAGAAGCAATTTTCGGCTTCAGTTTCGGTTTTCGGCTAAGTGCATCCTAAATTTTCGGTTTCGGCCCAGAATTTTCATTTCGATGCATCACTATTGGTGGGTGATATGATCAAAGTCTTATTTCATGACATAGTCATTTTAAATGTCAGTAAAATTTCACAATTTTCGATACTTCAGCAAAAACTAATACTAGGTGAATTAATCTAAGTAAAAAGTCCTAAAAATAGTTTAAAAAGACAACAGTAAACAGTCAATAAGAACAAAGAAACTAACAAAATAAAAAATCCATATAACAAAAATACAAATTAAATAAACAGTGCTTTAGGTTTTTCAGGAAGATGTACAATAACAGTGGTATTCAGATCAGTAATAGCCTAAACAGAAATTGAATAAAGTAATCATATAAAATAACACTGCTGTATACATTAATCCACATTAAATAGAGTTTATTCATTCAAGAGCAATGAGTGATTTTATCTTTGTCTTTTGTTGTTTGATTAACAATAATGACTGCAGCAGCTGAAGCGCTGCACAGATCCAATATACTGTTACACATGCATTTTCTTGTTTACATTACAACTGTTTACATTCACTTAAAACATAATTGACTGCGTTTACGAAGATTCTTACCAAAATGGCATTTCGACATATTTGTGTGTAAGCTATTTGACCATTCAGGCATGTATCTGAAGCACAGGGTATACTTTGCTTATGCATGTTCCGCTCAGTCTCAGTCTGGCAGCGGGATAATAATCGTTTTACGTCGTTTATTATCTTGTTTTCGAAAAATCAGTTATGATTAATTGCACAGCCCTATTATATAAACAAATTAATATATAAATAAAGGAGAAAAAAAAATAACAACAAACTCACAAAAATCTAATTATTTCAGAATTCAAGCAACTATAATGAACAAATCAAACAAACTATTCTTAGAAATATCAACAAATCTGCATTATAAGTTGTTATTGTTAATAGTTATTGGTCTATATGAAAAATGAACAAGGCCTATAATAATATTTTCATTATGTTTACGAGCACTACAATCTCTGAACAAATGACATACATCAGTTTGACAGAAAGAATAAAGGCATAGTTACTTTTTTGTCCATTCTTCTTTGAATTTCCGGTCTACATCATCGTCTCTGTGTATCAGAATGATTCATCATGTCATTGCACATATATTTTATTTGTAGAAGACATGATGAAATATGTGCGCATTTACGGTGCTGGTTCATGTGTGCAGCAGGAGTGTATGTGAAATATGTACATAAACACTTCAAACACTCTTGCTCCGGTGCGGATATAAACTGATATCAGGAAAGGAGGCAAATACCTTTTTTTTATATAAATCAAATGTAAATTTATGTCCCAGTTATACCTACACTTAATGTTGAACATTTTCCAGTGAAATAAACCAAATACAATTTTATTTTGTATTTTTACATTATCACTGTAATTAATGTTCCATGTATTAAAGCCAAGTACAAATCTAAACAAATAAGTGTTTTAAGCATTTTTTCATTTATTCCAAAATAATAACTAAAGGCAGTAACAATTTAAACAATACTTTTTTTTTTCTCATTTTCAGGTGTTCTTGTTAATAGTCAAACTTATTTTCAGATCATCAGTAATCATCAGGCTCGGTAAACACTGGTCACAGACACGAAGATGTACCTTTTCATTTTCACCTTAACAAAAAAGCCAGTTGTACCCAATCATAACCAATCATAGCGGGATGGATGCATTGCCTCCTCTCACGTGACTGTCCTCCATTAATTCTCAATTACACTCCAGCAATACCAGCGCACGCTTTAGGGGGTCTGTTAAACGTCAATGGGCACAGGGGAGGCAAGAGAGACCCAAGAGTGCAGTCTGGACGATGAACCGGGGCGACACATTGGCTCACCCCCAATTTCTTTGGTTTACAATATAGCAATCGTATTGGCGTAGACGCTTCAAGCCTGCACATGCGTATTCCTTTATGTACGATTTTGTGAATGATTTGGCCGTATTAAAGAAATATTAAGTGCTAACGCTAATCGTATCTCATTATCTGTTTAGTAATCATGGTAATTTTAGTTAGGATCTGTTATCTAAAGTTGTATTGTACTTAAGACAAAGAATAGATTCTGAATCCAGCACTATGTGACGGCACATCCGGGTACTTCAGGCTAATAGAGCAGTTTTACATTAGCTTGTCATTCATTTGGCTTCTTCATATTTCCATCAGGATCGGTGATTCAGCACAAACTTGGGATTTTACGCAAATTATGATAATTCACTCACTGTATCAAAGTAAGACAACGGACAAACCCGAACGGAAGCGGCTGATTTTACACTTTAAAGCACAACGTTTTTTGTTGTCCAATGGTTGCATTATTTGTACAAAGTGCAAATAAAATGTTTAATGGCAAACTCATGTTTCCTTATTTCCTAGTTAATATGAGGGCCTATATATTGTATATATAAAGCTGCTTTGAAACAGTCCATATTGTTAAAAGCGCTATATAAATGAAGGTGACTTGACTATTGGTTCTGTATAGGCCTATGTTATAGTTTTTAAAGGTTCCTATTTTAGTAGGCATAAATAAGTGTCAACCGACTATCTGTGACTGACATCAGGTATTAAAAATCCAATTATTTATTTATCCAACCCCGCATTGTGTGTGCATGTTATAATCTATGTACGGGGTGAAAATAGTTTCAAATATTAACACTCACATATAGCTGCATAACTATATAAAAAATACAAAATAAATCACAGCTGTAAATCTCTGCAATATAACATGAGGACTTCAAAAATAAATAAAAATACCCAGTAGTGAATTGATAACATTTATTGCTTAAATACACACTTGAGCACATAAATAATAATAATATTTGCTATAAATCGACATAATAATATCTGTTTTAGTAAAAAAAAAAAAAAAAAATGCAAAGATGTATCTTTTCACTTTTAAGCATTGCAAGGTTTTTATTCTCATTGTACGCACAAACCCCAAGTATGATCAGGGCTTGTAGGCTATTTGGTAGCCTATTACTGTCTAATTTGTCACAGTGGTTTTGCTAAAAAAAAATCAAAAACACTTTCGGATTTATCCGATGTCTTACTGAAATATCATAATTTGTTATGTAATTGTAATTATCATAATTTGTGTAAAATACAGAGTTTCTCTTTATCCACCGATCCTAATGGAAATAGGAAGCCTAAATGAATTATGTAAAATTTACGGAGCCCTGCATGACATGCGTAACATTTTCTATCAGCCTATAGAAAATATCTCTCCTATGCCAGTTATTTCATGCAGTCCTGCTCACTAAAAGTGGCACTGACACTTATCTGCTGGGTAAATGTAGAAATACAATATAGCTAAATCTCAATGGGTGTATTAATTATATCAGCAACATATTTTGTGATATCGCCCAGCCCTAAAACTGCTCAATATTAAAGCTTATAGAGGCCTATACAAATAAATTTGACTTCACTTGATATATCTAGTTCTATATAGCCTATATATCATGGCCACGAATTAAGAATTCATTCCCCCGGTAAAGCAGCATGTATATTACACGGCGTTCTGCCTGAAGCGATTCACAGAAACTTCATTCTACAGTAACTTGATTCGTCTTAAGTTCATCAAAACATTAGCTAATTGATTGTTACTTAAATCGTCATGGTTAGAACTTCATATTTCTGTAGTATGGCCAAACAAACAGCGCAGTAGATCATTCATAAAATCGTACATAAAGGAATGCGCATGCTAATGCTTCAAGCCGTCTATGCCAATAAGATCTAATGTGTTATAAACCAATTAAACTGGGTGTAAGCGGAGCGATACGTGTCACCCCGCCCCAATCATCCAGACTGCTTACTTTATAAAAGCGAGTGATTTATACTCTTTTTAATATCATATTTTGTAATATTTGTGCTCTTTTATTTTTGTAATATGGATTATTTTCTCATCACATTTTTGATGAGGCACTGCCTTCCTTGCCTCTTTGGAGGAAACACCCTGGTTCTTACATTTTAAATATTGTTAGTCATATTTTCCATGCGGTAGTCAAACTTCAGCTCTGACCGCATAACGGGGAAAGTGCAAAGTAAACAACACTTGTGCTACTGTACTGAGGAAACATACACTTACAGCACATGTATCCCAACGAAAAGCTGAAAAGGCAGGTGAATGAACCGCGTTCAAGCGGTCTTGTGTGGCATTTCCATTCTCCTCTGTAATGGGATCTCATGCATAATACAGTGCAGTGATTGGATTAAACGAGTTCATTCTCATGAATAAATGCAGAGAAAAGCTCTGAAACCGATGATGTAGACTCGTACATGTACCAATAAATTGCATAACCATTACCTTCATTCCATACATCGGGATCAATGTCCTTATGTTTTATTAACAGTTTATGTTAGTATTGCCCATTTACCATGGTTACTGTATTATCCTTAAAGGGTAACTAAACCCCTGGTCAGAACCTGACTCCACCCACTGGCAATATTTGAAAAATGCTGGAAAAGTGGGCAGAGCCCAGCGGAGGGGGGGCATGCACCTTCTTTCTCAGGGACGGGGCACCCTATGGGAACCTCGTCCTGATCTTTGGAACCTCCACATGTGGCTCCTGGACGGGACGAGGCAGCTTTGAGTACCCTACCACCAGTGGTGGTGGCTACAATGACTTCCGCTAGAGCATCTTCCACGCGACATGCCTACGCGTTGAAGTGGAACCTCTTCGTCAACAGGTGTTCTTCTCACCGAGAAGACCCCCGGAGATGCCCGGTTAGTGTCGTGCTTTCCTTCCAGCAAGATGGGTTGGAGCGAAGGCTGTCTCCCTCCACCCTGAAAGTATATGTTGCCGCTATCGCAGCACATCATGACGCAGTCGAGGGTAAGTCCACTCTCACGTGTTCCTGAGACCCCGGCCTAGATATGTGCCCACCCAGGTGGTGAACCTGCAAGCGGTGCCCCTGGAGGAGGCAGACCCAGCCTTGGCACTGCTCTGTCCAGTACGCGCTCCTGCCTACATAGACAGAACGCAGTGTTTGAGGACCTCAGACCAGCTCTTTGTCTGTTTGGTGGGAAGCTGAAGGGAAAGGCTTCTCCAAGCATAAGTTGTTTCACGGGATAGTGGACGCCATTGCTTAGCATACCATCAGCAAGGTCGACCATGCCCCCTTGGTGTGACAGCCTACTCCACCTGGAGTATGGCTTCCTCTTGGGCTCTAACGCATGACGCCTCGCTAACAGACATCTTCAGAGCTGCAGGCTGGGCGACACCCACACATTCGCCAGATTCTCTATCTCCGAGAACTCGCTCTCGTGTACTCGCTTCAACGAGCCAGTACTTGTACCTGCTCAGGTGTCTTCGCTTGCTCGCCATTCCACTCTACGGACTGCATACGTGCGATATTTCCTCAGGTGAGCTTCCCCGACAAGCCCTGAGTTCCTCCAGCACTGCTGACGTTGACGCCAGTGTCTATTGCCTGTGCGTTGGCTAGGTGCCTCTGTGTGCATGGTCCCCCCTCTGGGCGACCCCCACATGTGTATTTCCACTGTAAGCCTCTCTGAGCATGTGTCTTTCCCTTGGCAAGCCACCTTTCCACCCTGCGGGCTGAACACCCCAGTGTTCTCCATATGCATCCCTCTCCGTGTCACATGTTTATTCTGTAAGTGAAGTGCTCCTTTAAGGGGGAAGGACTGGAACGTCTCGAACCACGTCGATAACCAAACAGTTGATGGACCCCATTGACTTTTTCGACTTTTTTCCTACTATTGAAGTCATTGGGGTCCATCAACTGTCTGGTTACCAACATTCTTCAAAATATCTTCCTTTGTGTTCAGCAGAAGAAAGAAAATACAGGTTTGAAACAACTTGACAGTGAGTATATGATGACAGGATTTTTATTTTTAAGTGAACGATTCCTTTAATTTGCATATGCCACCACAGCCCCTGCCCTTGACCAATAGCAGAGTGATTTGGGGACCCACTCAGGCAGTATCAGAAGCGCCACCCCTGTCCTATAACACTTCTCTGAACACTGAGGCATGACGTATTATAATCGTAATTTAATCACCAGTAAATAAAATCAGAAAACACAAAAATACACTATGAGGAGCAGTATGAGTTTATTATTTCACTAAATAAATGATGCATGTTCACAAAGGTCCATAAAAACAGCAGATTTGCCAGAAGTGTCTGCAAGTGGTCCAGTGACAATGGGTGGCAACATGTTCCCCAACCTAAAGCGGGCAGTTTTACTCTCCATAGACAAGTTTAATTATTTTTCATAGTAGCAATAAAACACAAATAGAATAATAAAAATAGAAAGTGACTTTAGACCTAAGTGAGTTTAGACCTAAGTGGCAAAGACCCATGTCTTTGTAGTTTAATGGGCAGTTTCAAATCGATCAAATGTCTCTGCAGTAATTTTTTAATCTGCTACTAACTATAGGCTATGCAAAATTTAATATTTCATGATATTCTATTCCAGCTCTTTCTAGTATTGCGAAGAGGAGCTCTGAAAACACTGAATGTGAAGAAACCACTCTCAGCAGCTCAAAAAAAAAAAATACATTCTGGGAGAGTTTTATCTTACAATGATCATTTGCATTTGTTTTTTGTGCTGATTTTATGTTTTAACAACCATCCTTAGCTTGCTTAATAAACAAGAGAATAACGTTTTTTTTGTCAGATATGATTTATTGAATATATTTTAGTTAATTGTATACTCTGAGAATAAAAATAGTCAAATTGTGGTTATTATCATTATCAACAACAACAACAAAAAAATCTCTCTCTCTTTCTCATGATTAGATTACACTCAAAATATATTTCAATTAATTAAATTAAAACATCAGTATTAAATGTGCCATAAAAGGTAAAAAAAAAGAAAAGATTTTGCCTCTAATTCCAACTTTTAAAAATGACATTAAAAAAAATTATTTTGCATGAAGTACTGTAACGACAGGAAAAGTTCTGGATAGTAAACTGCAGTTACCAGTAAAATCATGTTTTGGACCTGGAACTCTATGAGGGACTGAACTTAAAATCTCTTGCCAACAGTCCAAATACCACTATTGCAGAATACATAAAACAGCCTTCAGTCTGACTCCAAGCTATTCCTGAAGCAACACACACACACACACACACACACAGACACACAGACAGACACACACACAGACACACACACACACACACACACACGTCTATGTAAGACCCAAGTGGGCATAGAGATGCAAAACACTGCCACGCCTGGCAGTGCAACCGAAGTTAACCAAACTCACAGAGAGGTGCTTGTGTACATTTTCACACAGCAAAGCGATGAACCCAAATGAACCTTGATGGACATAGTACTCAAGCCACCACTTTGCACAACACCTCCGTCACACATAAGCTAACAAATGTAATCACTTATTTAGACAACCAGTACTAGTCTTATCAGATCTCAAGCACCAGACATAGAAAGCGTGATACAGACTTGGTGAAAGTGGACATCCATGTCACAATAACTGCAAACAAAGGGCACAAAGCATCTCTGACCTTATATTGAGCAAGGCTCCATCCAGGCTGTCAAAACCCATCTCATAAGTGCTGTCTGAACTGACAGAGGAGGGGGAAAGGGAGCGTGGATTCTCCTCTATCTGCAGGTCCAGCTTCCCTGTGGTCTCATCCTCGGAATTATCCTCGGACACAGAGCCCACAATGAAGTGAGAGTGCAGTGCAGCCACAGCTGGAAGCTTCTTCTCGGTGGAGTCCTGATCTGCCATGGGTAGGCCACGCTGACAGGCTGCAAGCACTATGGGAGGGAGAAAAAGATCCATTTGTTTGCATTCAAGTCTTTAAAACCACGGAAATGTTACTACAAGAAAATATGATTTCTTAATTACATATTTTACTTAAATAAACATTTTTTTCCAATGATCATATGACAAAAACAAGGATAATGTGATGCAAATGTGTATCTTGCATTTTACTTAATCACAATGTAACAATAAAAAGCAGCAATCAGTATTGGGACTAACTCTTTACAAATTAATTTACTGCTGTGATTTAATTACGTTTGCCTTGACAATGTAAAGTAAGGGATTACTCTTAATTACTCTTAATTTTTCTGTAATTTAATTAGTTACTTCTGATGTAATTGCATTACATACTGTATAGACTATAGAACAATCCTATATAAAACCAGTGGATTTAACATCTTATGTTAAAAAAGAAAAATGTTTTTTTTTATAACCTTCTCCATTTAAATACTTTGGTCAGTTCAAAAATAGTTAATGCAATTTTAATTTACTCATTTGAAAGAGCATTTTCATGTCTATCCTTGCATTGGTTGATATGGGATTTAGAAAAGAATTAGCAATAAGTAATGCAATACTTTTTAGAGAGAGTAATTAGTACTGTAATCTAATTACTGTTGCATATGTTAGCTTGCTAGTAATTAGGCTAATTACTTTTTTAGAGTAATTTGCCAAACACTGGTAGCAACAGATTTTCTCTTCCATGACATACAGCTGACTGAAACAGATTATTGAAAACAAGAAAGAAAAAAAAAAGTAGGGTCGGGACTTGGTTTTCCCCATCAATTGTAAGAAAGGCCGATGTTTAAAAAAAATGAATGGAGAAGTAAATTTTTTGCCGGATTTTTTAAAATATTATTTTTTTAAATTACAAGCTCAAAAATGTTCTTAAATTAAACAATGCATGAAGTGGTTCATAATAAGATGCATTTAGAAAATAGATTTTCAGACTCAGAGTTCCAATTCATGTCAAGTTTAATAAAAGCAAACTCACTATGACAGATCAGGTCTTACTGAACGACTAGTATCACATGGTAATATCATGCTATTTTTATGTATTGGAACTGAATGATTACCATATTCATTTTTCTTTTTTTTATTATCATCATTTTTTTGTCATTGAAGTGCCATTGTGAGTTATTAAATACAAGATATGACTGACAAATAGGTGACCATGCATTCTATTGATTCAACAAGGTACATTCAAGAAATGCATGCTGGAACTTGCTTGATATTCATGAAATATGTGTAACAGTCACTATCCAAGTCATGCCTTACTAGAAAAGAAAAACTGCAGTAACATAAGACAGTCCTATAAATAATACCATGGTACTAGAACAGTGTAATTTTAGTTTTATTTATTTACTATTATAGTATGTATTAATTATATATTAGTATTTATAATTTCAGTTTTTATTTAAAAAAAATTGTTTTTATAATTCTGTTAAGAGCTTTTGTCTTTTTTATATTTCTCTTAACAATAAGCTCATAAGCCTATTTAACATTAGCTAATGCATTAGCAAACTTTAACAATCGGCAATACATTTATTACAGTATTTATAAATCTTTGTTAACGTTAGACAGCCTAATAAAAATACAACTGTTTATTGTTAGTTCATGTTAGCTCAGGTCCATTAAATAATCTAAATAGATACAACTTTACAACTTTTCAACTTTTAATTATGTATTAGTAGATGTCGAAATTAACAGTAACTAAGACTAATAAATGCTTCTTTTATAAGTATTTTTTAACCATGTTAACTTTATCTCAGTTATTTCCAAGGCAACATTTTTCAAGTTTTCCATTTAATATTCATATTTTACTTTATCTCAATTAACACCAACATTGACACACCATGACTTATACTACAAATACCATGATATTTACATAGAAGGTTGTTAAAATTATGTACTTCCTCCAAGTAGTATGTAATATGATGTACTTCCTCCAAGTAATGGAAAGTTTGGTACTTATTTGTAAGTGATGCTCTGTGGACATGGTACCATAATTTTGTTATGTTTTTGGTCGCGTACTAGTCTTAGAAATAGCATGGCAATTAAAGCACCATGGGTTACAGGCCCGGCTCCACGGGGGGGCCACGGTGGGCCTGGCCCACCCAATCAGAAGCTTGGCCCACCCTGGCCCCACACCACATAACAGCCAATCACAAAATTGGTGCGATATTCAATTCAGCTCGAGATACGTTATTTTCTATTTTCTACCCAACCCCCTCCTTTTTTTCCCTCCGAGACAGACTTAGCTCATTCACTTCGCAACCTTTGAGGTAAACGGACGTGCTGAATTATGAAGCAATATAACGACAGTAACAGCCAATGAACTTTATTAGAAGAACTATTACAATTAGTGAACTTGATTACCACACTCTAGTAGCCTAATAAAACATAAAATGCACAGATTTCTTGTTCCGAAAGGACAAATGAAAACTACTTCAGGTCTCCAGGACACAACTACCTCCTCATCCATTTGCGGCAATGAGGTCGAAGAAATGGATGAGTCGAGTTCATCAGCAGCTTCTGTTGGTGTCAAAAGCACAAATACACCCACTCAAAGATGCAGCAATTCTGTCCCAAATGATTTAAACAGGGAAAATCCTTACCAGCCGGTTCTGAAATCGTACCCCCGAACTCTTTTTGGAGGGAGAGAGAGATGCTTTTCGGCCGCTTGGTATCAGTCACGGCCGTGGCTTGAATATTCTGTAGATCGCGATGCATGCTTTTGTTTTCCGTGTCGAGTGTTCGGTGTTGCTTTCTCTGAAAATGACACGTTCGTTTCGACAGGTTTTCGAAACTGGAAAGCAGCATTAGAACGTGACCGCGGTCTTCAAAAACATGCGTGCAGTCAAGCTCATTTACAAGCCTCGACCTCATGGACAGAGTTTTGCCGCCGACAAGTGTCGGGGGAAACCGTAGCATGTTTGCTCGGCCCACAACAGATAGAAAAGAATCGCTATTACATAAAAAGCATGGCAGGTGTTGTGAAGTTTTTAGCAGTCAATGAGCTTCCACTACGCGGGGATTGTGAAACATGTGACAGTGAAGAAGATTGCATAGCTGCGGGGCTTTTTGCCAAGTTGTTTAAATACACGTTGGAAAAAGATAAATACCTCGCTGACATTACATCAGGTATCCCACAAAATGCAAAGTACACTTCCAAAACCATCCAGAATGAAGTGATTGAAATTTTGGCATCCATGGTTCTGAAAAAAATAAAACAGAAATATGACACTGCTGATTTAGCTGCATTCTGTTTAAAAAGTGATGGCACAAGGGATCGGTGCAACACGGAAAATTTGTCCGTTATAATTCGTTTTGTGTGCAATGGTGTGCCAGAGGAACATCTCATTGGCTTGTTAGAACTCCAGCAGCTTGATGCAGATTACATCACTACTGAAATATTACAACACTTGTCTGAAACAGGATACAGTGCTGATAATATAATGAGCCAGTGTTATGATGGAGCATCAGTGATGAGCGGGGTGCGAGGTGGTGTTCAGGCTTTATTACAACAAAGGTTGGGCAGGCATATCCCCTACATCCACTGCTATAATCACCAGCTTCACCTCACTGTCATACATGCGATTCAAAGTGAACCTTGTGCCAAAAGATTCTTTGACTTGTCAGGCTCCCTGCACTCTTTTTTCAGGCATCATTTTGTCTCTCAGAGATACAGTTGCCCATATCTCAAGAGGCTGTTGGAAATCCGCTGGACAAGTCATTATGAAGTCACAAAATGTGTTGTGGATAATGAGGAAGTAATTCTTAACATTCTTTTTAAGGTTTCCAATGATGACAATGCATCAGTTGACCTTGCAAAAGAAGCCTCTGGGCTTCTCTCTCAGCTGAAGCGACGCCATTTTTTTAAAATTGGCAAATTTCTGATACATCTTCTCGCCATTTTAAAACCAGCAAATGGCATCCTACAATCTCACCATGTTGATTTGTGCAGTGCAGCTGAAGTTGTGCAGGGATGTCTTGGTGTACTGAAAAATCTCAGAGAAAATGAAAGTGAATTTCAGCAGTACTGCGCTGACATGTCTACTGTTGAGCCCTCACCAAAACGTCAACGGACTGTGAATCCCTCCTATGGTGACTCTGTCATTTTTTCACCTTTAGGGCAAGAAGGGCAGTCAGGTTCTGAATGTGCCACTGCAGCTCTGAGACGACAGATGTTGAACATACTAGATACAGCTGTATCAGAGATAGAAAACAGGTTTTCCACGAAGAATTTGCAGCTGATGCACGCCCTCTCAGGTTTAATGCCAAAATCTAACAAATTTCTTGACATCCAGTTGCTTGAGCCTCTCTGTAGTCTTGCAGGGGTTGCAAAAAATGAACTCCAGAATGAAATTCTTGTTGCCAGACCAATGCTGTCCAAAAAACTTCCATCTGATGCTGAATGTTCTGCTGTTTGCAAACTCTTGCAGGAATACAAAGATGCATTTGCAGGTCTTCATAAATTGTATGTATCTGCTATGGTCATGGGTGTCTCTACTGCTTCATGTGAGAGCTCATTCTCTACTCTGGCAAGAATTTTGACACCATTCCGCCGAACAATGCTTCATGAGAGGAAAAAAAACCTTGTGCTTTTAGCTCATGAAAAAGCAATAACACATGAGCTGGACATGGATGAGTTTGTAACAGAATTCTCTAAAATGAGTAGAAAGCTAATGCTGTAAATATTATAGTTATATGAGTAGACCTTTTTCAAGACCTGCCCTGTTTTCCTCAAATCTAAAGTTACTAAACTAATACAAGATCTGTTGTGTGGTTAAAAAAAAAAAAAGATTCTAAATATAGGCCTACATAAGATTGTAAAAATAAAAATGTAAATAATAACAATGGCCAAAAATCTGTAATGTTATACTATATTAACAGACGTGAGGATAATTCTTAAGAAAAACTGAATTTCAGATCAAATTTCTATTTTTAGTTTGTCACAAGTTTGTTTTAGTTGATGTAAATAGTTATTTTAAAATACCTGCCCTTTTTTTTAATCAAATCTAGTTATTTAATTGATACAAGATCTATTAAGGGGTCAAAACAATATTACAAATGCAAAAAAAAAGAATGTAAAAATAAACATGTTAAATAGCCTATGTTTATATATATATAAAGTTACTAAATAGTTCCAAAAAAAAATATTACAAATGAAGAACATGTTAACATTTTTAGTTAGTAATAACAAGTTTGTTTTAGTCGATGTAAATAGTTATTTTAAAAGATCTGCTCCTTTTTATCAAATCTATAGTTACTTAATTGATACAAGATCTGTTAAGAGGTCAAAAAAAATTACAAATGCAAAAAGAGAGAATGTAAAAATAAACACGTTAAACATGTTTATCTATATATATATATATATATATAAAGTTACTAAATAGTTCCAAAATATGTTAAATAGTCGTCCCGTATACCCCCTCTCCCTCCCCCTCCCCCTCCTTCTGACCGGCCCACCTGGAATATCACTTGGCCCACCTTTCATCTCATATCTGGAGCCGGGCCTGATGGGTTATCATCGAAATCACAAGTACAAGTTCTGCAACAGTGGCGTTATTGTTTGTTACCCATTTTACGTTTGACTCCATTGGAACCTGTCTGATTACTGAACCTTGATTTAGCAACTTACCTGAGGGCTGACACATGTGAAAAGAATATTACCTCACCACCTTATCCAGCCTGATGAACCTGACGAACGAGTCGCACAGCATCGCGGATCGCAGACCCTCAACCATGTCTAACACTCCTTTTTAATCATCTAA
The DNA here is from genome assembly GCF_051911475.1 of Siphateles boraxobius. Classification (NCBI taxonomy): domain Eukaryota; kingdom Metazoa; phylum Chordata; class Actinopteri; order Cypriniformes; family Leuciscidae; genus Siphateles; species Siphateles boraxobius. The sequence continues at coordinate 3,268,065 of NW_027509182.1, forward strand.
CTAGAGCTCATTTGCACTCATAGTCCATAACCAGTTGCCTTCAATCAGTATGATAGTCATAATCTTGCCATCCTTCAAACATGGGAACTGCCTGAACTTATACTGATAAACAGTGCAATCGGTTCAACCTAGCACACATGCTAACTCTTCATACGATCACAAACACTTTTTGTTTCATACCATCACAAACACTCCTGCCTTCTGATCTGCGTAGGTTCGCCAGCCAAAGTCGCTGTTGATGTTTTATAAATCCATCTAGTATGTGCAGTGTCATGTGCAGCACTACAGTTACCAGGCACTCGATCCCAGTAATAAGCTTAAGTTATGTACTCACCGTGAGACAAGAGTCTGCAAGCAATTCTGGTGCGTGTACACGGACGTTACAATATCGATTGAATGAATTCCCTCCTAATTGAAGGCCATCTCCTCTCTGGTGATGGCTAATAGGCTATATAGCAGCATAATGGTACAGGCTGTGTAGTTCAGCCTCTTTGACAGAAGCATCACGGTGGTGTGATGCGAGGGGGGGTTACTTCTGGACGTCGTCCTTTGACCTCACGATGTAATCACTCACGCTGCATCAGTGGACCAATCGTATTGCGCGCTTTGGTCGGGGCGGGTTTACGCATGCAAATAATTGGGAAGGTGTGCCCAATGATTTGACGCTTCGTTAGACACGTGTTTTTTTGCCATGACTGTTCTGAAAGCTACTTTTGTTGAGTTGAATTAAAACAGCAAATAAAACGTGGATGTGGAGCGTTAATGTATTTGTCTTTAGAGATCAATGTCTGAATGTCTGAAAAAGGAAAAAATAAAATAAAATAAAAAATAATAATAATCTAAAGCATATAATAGGCCATTTTTTTATTAACACGTTTTATTATCATCACTGCACCATTAGGCCTACGTATACTCGTGATGACATTTCCCTTAAAGTCTTAGTTAGGATAGTTTTAAGAGGGTGGATGTAAAAGAAGCTGTTAAAGTGAACTAGTAAGAAGATGAGTTTACTTGTTCGGCATGATGACCAGTGCTTATAGTTTGCTATACCCTTCTACACCCTCACTTTTAGTGAGGTGAGGATAACGTTAGCCTGTAGTGAATTAAAGGTGGGGTAAGCGATATTTGAAAAGCTGTTTGAAAGTTGGTCGGACCGACACAACAACATGTAGCCAATCACCATTAAGGGGCGTATGACGTGGAGGGTGAGAGAACGATCAAGAGAGAGATTTGAAGAAAGGCTGCAGAAAGAGAGATGGCTGAGAGATATTACAAAAGAAAAAAAACTCATATCACTGGAAAATTAAGGTTATGATCAGGAAAGAGCTTTAGGACCCACGTTAATTTTAGAAAATAGCGCTGGAAAGAACTAAGCGAAAAGGCCTGAAAACAGGAGGTTGCTTTGATTCTGCAACATATGTGAGTAAATGGTTTTGTGTGTCATTTTCTGGAGCTGCGGGGCAGTTGGCAACTTACAACTAACTCTTGTTTGTATTTACATACTATATGTTCTTTTTTTGTACTTCCTTGTCATTCATCATCTTCGCTGTATTTTTCGTGAAGCATTGTTTTGTTGCGCTTTTGCTATGATAAATCGACAACGACTCTTGCATTGTGTGTGTAATAACGGTGGCCAGCTAGTGAGAGTTTTGCTGGCTGATGACTGCTAGAGAATGCAGTGTTTACTGTTTAGCGCTCTTGTTAGTGTACGCTTGCATGCCAGCAATTGCGGTTCAAGAGCGACTCTGAGCACGGTGGTTAGGATTGGAGAGTGAGCTTTCAAATTAATGGCACTGATGATTGCCTACAGAACAACCATTGGCTCTGCACTCCTTTACGTAAACTCACTACTAGGTTGCGTTCTGCAATTGAAAGACGCCTTGTGGTGGCATCCCAAAGAGGCACAACATAATTTTTTATGTATTTTTTAAATAAAAATGATTTTACCTTGACTGATCCCTGGTGGAATGACCTGCCTAACTTAACCCGAGCTGCTGAATGTTTAGTCATTTTTAAGAAACGGCTAAAGACGCATTTTTCTCGTCAACACTTGACCTATTAATATTAATGCTTACTATTATATTATATTATATTTCTTTCCTATTTCTCTATTTATCAAGAAAAACTCACTATACGCACCTTTTACTCTCTACTTACATTTTTGAATAAGTGTAGGCCTACTCTTTACTCCAATACATTTGTGATGAGTAATGCAATCACTCATTACAATTTACATGGCACCTAACTTTTTCTGCACCATTTCTGCTACAAAAGAAGCAATATCACCATCTTCTCTGCATTGAAGGTACCATATCTTGTGCGTTTTGCCCTTCCTCAACTTGTCAACAAGGCTACTTTACACATGCTAACTAGTAGTTGATAATTGCAGGTGTTTCATAAATGAGATGAGGACTTGACTGCAGCCGGTGATGAGGACGAAACCAGCACGTGCAGTTCAAGTAGCCTTTGACTCTTTCATTTTACTTAACATTATTTTACTTATCCATTATATTGAAGAGACGTTTTTGAAGGATATTGTTTTACTTATGACCTTTTTGAGCACTGGAGTTTAACTGAACTTGAGTGTTTGTAGATGTTTAAGGGACTGTCATGTCGACCTTGGTTCATTGCATTTTTGAGCAATACTTAAGTATTGTTAAAATTAGATACTCTAGACTTTTACTCAGTTGGAATTGGTGACTTGTAATGGAGACTCTGAACATTCCAAAATTTAGTTTTGGGAAATCCTAATCCATGTTCGTACAATAACAGCCTTGGTCAACCCAACATAATAGATCCCTAACATTTTATTGGCAACCAGCAGTTGATAGTCATGTTGTACTTTAGAACATGTTTGATTTGTAAGCAAATTTGCTGATTTGATCAGAGTATTTCAAAAGGTACAACCTTGATCTGTTGGCCCATATGCAATCTAGACACAGAAGCTTGATTATTGCATGGGCAAATCATTTCACTGAAATCATGAGTTTACAGCGTGCAACATATTTAAAGTCAGAATCAGAATTCACTTTATTTTAATTCATCACCCTTAAAGTCAGCATGCAAAAGAAGTTTTGATTTCCATTTTGATTTAAATTAAATTTTAAGGCAGTGTTTTTTTTTTAAATACATTTTTGGTTAAATGCCTAAAATAAGGTCCGTTAACATAAGCTCAAGATATTTTCAAGTTTTAATCTATGCCATTACATAAATCAGTAATGTTTTTATTGAAGGTTTTACTTGAAAAATGCATTTGCTTACAATTGCCTAAATGAGACTACAGAGATCTACTAACTTAAGGTGATGATACTCATGGCAACTTTTTGAGCAATGTTGCCGTCAACGGGCAACCAGATGAGACATGGGGCCCACGACCGATCTAAATTATCCAGATATAAATTTATTGTCCATTTTCAATGGGAAAGTGCCCAAGCAGCAATCGCTCGGCAATATTGCCCAACAACATTGCTCAAAAAGTTACCCTGTGTATCATCACCTTTAGTCTGCTTTTACAGTCTCATTGTGTTTATAAATGCATTCTATTCAAACTCAAACTTTGAGGGAAAATTTATTTTAAATAGACAAAACAGGGTGGTGACATTAGAGTCATGCGACCATGGTGTAGTTTTTACAGTTTATGCTTTTTAATTTTGCCAAATATATTAAGGCTTCAAAATTCATAAATGCTGTTCATTTATGAAGATTATCATTATAAACAAAACATAGGCCTATAAGAATCATAAACTTTTATTGGTCAAGGAACTTATTTTCTGTAATATTCCAAAAGCCAGTGGGGATGCTAACTTCTATGTTGGCCTACAACAATATGTTATTATCACTGCAGTACTTTTAAAGTGGACGTTAAACACTGACGAAATGAAAAATCTTATCAGTTATATTTATGTTAATTGGTCAATTATTTTATTGTTCTGCTCTACTTCACTTTATTCTCAAACAAATTGTCTTTGATCACTGTCTAAATTAGGCTGTTTTAAAAATGTTTCAGTGATTTTATATTAGGCTATAGTTCAAGAATACTATCATAGAATAGCATGCAAGAATTCGGTATATCATTGGCCAGTTAGATGCTTCCACTTCAGGTCATTTTACTTCCACAAGAATAATTATTGACTAATCTAAAAATGAGGTGGATATTTCATCAATGTTCCTGATTTATTTGCTTTGAATTACTAAAGCCTGAGATGTAGCAACATGTACTTTGATGTCAGATTGTACCTTTATCCTCACTTGAGCATGTGTAAATGTAGTGAGACATTAATTTTTGCCAAATGGCAACTGAATGGAAGTATGTGCTGTTTCCATTTTATATATTTTATTTCCAAGACATGATTGAGAATGTCACTGAACTAGACAAAACCTAATTTAGCACTGCCATCTGCTGGCATTGTCTTCACACTTCAGGTGACACTGAGTGATTCACATGAACTGGTTTCTCTCATGGTAGCACTTGCCCAATGCCTACATATTAAAAAAGCTTGTTAAAAGCCAAAAGAAAGTCTAATATTCTTTGCTTGTACATAGTCATTTAAAAATAGATATAACTAAACTAATATTGAATATCATTATATTTTGAACATGAACACAATAAAACAAAGTGTAAACCATACTAGCATGCAGTCAGACATTAGTCAACTATATAGGCATAAAAAAGGCAGAATTTGTATTAGTTGTGATAGGACTATTTTTAAATCAGTTTGATAGTTTAATGTCACAATTTTATTATTGCTGTTTCCAAAGGTCTAATTTAGGACATTTTTTTACAAGTAGGACATGTCCCTACCACTTATTTTTAGGGTCATAAATTGAGAAATCAAAATTTCCATGATCTTTTGACATAAGAGGTCATTGTTCTGTAAAAAATATCCTGTAAGTTTCAGAAACCAAAACTTCCTTGTTAGTCCAAAAACAGCTTTTATTACTGTAAGGTACAAACTAGCTGTGTTTCCGAAACACTATCGTTAGTAGCATCATAAATTGCACTTTCTCTGCAGCATGTTTCCGATCAAATAAAATCAAGTCACCTTTATAGTGCTTTATACAATAGACTACAGTTCCCTTTCGAGAGGTCTCTCCTATTGCGTAAGTAGCTTATGCTGTGGGAAAACTCCTTTTCTCGAGAATATTGAAGTCTTTATGTAAAACGCATTGCAGCTGCACAGCAGACAGCAATGAGCGAAGGAGCTCGGTCATTGGCTGTGCTGCGGCAACTTGCTCGAACCAATGACGGTGCGACTCTGAATGCGCGACCAATGAGCGCGCCTCGCGCCCGCGCGCGTCAGAGCCCGCCAAGATGGGCGTGGCCAAGAGCTATATATTGGGCGCCCCGTCATGAGAGTTCTTTAGATTTAATCTCCTTCAGCGAACACCTTCTTCGCTGGATGCTCCGGATTATTGAAAGCCTTCGCCGCCGTGGAAAAGCGTACCAGCGGGATTGCTACGAGGACGTCGGCATCTTCAGCCGCCTTCAAACGCCATCCTACTGAGCCATCCGGCGCGCTACATGCAAGTATTTACATCTGTTCGCCCCGCGACATTTGTAAAAGAGCAATTTTCTGAGGCGTTGTTCCAAATGCCTTCCTGCGGGTCGTGCAGAGACCTTCTTCCGGACGGGGATCGTCACATCATCTGAGCTCGCTGCCTGGGCCGGGACCACGCAGAAGCTGCTTTGACCAAGGGCGGATGCCCGGAATGTGACGACCTGGGTCTCTCCGCACTGCGGGCTCGCTTCGCCGCTTTCACCGCGAGCGAACTCATCGCCGACACCCCTCTGTTTGAGCCGCGTGTTAAGAAAAAGCGCGCTCACAGAGGCTTCCTGAACCTGAGCTCAGTGACGTCACGCCGAGCCTCTCTCCGCGTGCATCACCGCCGCTCGTGTCCTCCCCACCGCCGGTTCAGTTCACCCAGCCGGACCCACACCCCTCTAGCAGAGCGGTGGGCCTTGTGACTTTCGGCGCGTCCAAGGACGACAGGGGAGTAGATGACTCTTTGTCCATCGACGCTGCATCTGACGACTGGCCGGGCTCCACTTTCGACCCCGCCCCGTGGACGCTAACTAGCATGAGTGGGGGATCCTCTATGGATACGGAGATTGTCCGCATCCTCTCTAAGGCCGTGGAGGACCTCGGGCTCGATTGGTCTTCCCCCGAAGAACCAACCCGAAGCCGACTGGACGAGTGGTTTCTGCAGGGGCGCCAGCAGGCCCCTCGGCAAAGGCCTTCTCCTTTCTTCCCGGAAGTTCATGACGAACTCACCAAGTCATGGAAAGCCCCCCACTCTGCGCGTCTGAAGCCTTCTTTTTCTTCGTCGCTCTCCTCTGTGGACGGCGCGAAGGAAAGAGTCTACGAGGGAACGCCGCCCCTCGAGGAGGCCGTGGCCAATCATCTCTGCCCGCCCTCCACCACTGGATGGAAAGCCAAGGCTTCCCACCCCTCGAAGCCCTGCCGCACTACTTCGGCTCTCGCTGGTCGCGCCTACGCCGCCGCAGGCCAAGCTGCGTCAGCGCTTCACTCAATGGCGGTACTTCTAGTGTTCCAAGCCAAGCTTCTCCGCTCCCTGAACGAGTCTGGCCCCGAACCCGAAGCCTTCATATACCGAAGCTCCCATAACCGCAAGCCGCCTCCTGAGCGACGGGGTCCTCGGCCCAAGATCGTGCTGAACCCTGAGCCTCGAAAGCCTTCCTAGCCACAGGAATGAGAAGAGAGAGTGCGTGTCTCGCAAAAGCCGGACCACTCTCTCTGCAAAATCTCAAACATTACCCAGTCCCCGTACAGGCGGCTGGAAATGTCTATACAGCAGTCAATGGGCCAGTCACAGAGCTCGCTCACCTGCAAACAAACGCCGTTTTTACGGCGACACACAGAAAACACAAAGAGAGTCTTTTTCTGCCTGTGTCACTAAGGGTTCACATGTCCACAAAGTGTGCATTCCCAGATACTTCAAAACAGTGCCAAATTCATTCCCAGCTCAGGCTGCACGCCCCATGAATGTAGATCACGTGCCTACGGTCATGTACGCACCACTACACACAAGCACTGTTCACACAGTTATGAATTCATCCCCAGGATAAGCGGGAAACTTTATAAAAGTGACGCGTGTGCCTACCACTGTCTATGCACCCCCACTTATAAACACTGTCCCTACAGTGTCAAACACAACCCCAGCTCAGGCTGCGAGTCTTACAGACATAGCGCGCGCTGTTGTAATCACACACGCGCCCATTCACTCGGCTGCTCAGCGCGCGCGCGCGACTCTGAGAGCTACGAGCTCAGGCGATTCGCTGGCCGGGTCCCTACGTCACAGCGGCCCGCCCCTAGCCTGTATTCAGCCCATATTTGTACACGCAGCGGCATGGGAAAACATTCCAGATATGCCGAAATGGGTGTTGAATATAATAAAACACGGATACTCGCTCCAGTTCGCTCGCAGACCACCACGTTTTACGACTGTGGTCGAGACGAAAGTGAGAAAGGAGTGTTCGCATGTTCTACGCACCGAGATGCGCAAATTAATAGAAAAGGGCGCTGTGGAAACTGTTTCCCCCTCTGTGAGCAGGGCAGATTTTTACAGCCACTATTTTCTCGTCCCGAAAAAGGATGGCGGTCTCCGCCCCATCCTAGATCTCAGACACCTGAACAAAGCACTAATGATTCGCTCGTTCAGAATGTTAACAACCAAACATATCCTCGCGCATTTACGCCCAGGAGATTGGTTTCTCTCAGTGGATCTGAAAGATGCTTACTTTCACATTCCAATAGCGCCTCATCACAGGCCTTTTCTGAGATTCACGTTCGAGGGACAGTCTTACCAGTACACAGTACTTCCGTTCGGCCTGTCCCTGGCTCCCCGTACATTCACGAAATGTATGGATGCAGCACTTTCCGTGCCCCCGTCAAGCGGTTTCAGAGGATGCTGGGTCTCATGGCCTCAGCATCAGCCGTACTCCAGCTAGGATTGTTGCATATGCGTCCTCTCCAACGCTGGCTCAAGAGGCTCCCTGCTCACGCGTGGCGTTCGGGCCACTTTTTAATCAGAGCGAACCACGGCTGTATAAAAGCCCTGACGCACTGGAAAGCCGCCGACTGGTACCAGTAAGGCGTGAGCCTGGGTGTGAACACAAGGAGAAAGATGATCACAACAGATGCCTCCAAAATAGGTTGGGGGGCCCTTTACGAGGGCAGGCCTGTCTCCGGCTTTTGGTCAAACCCGGAGAAGCGCCTACACATAAACTGTCTGGAGATGAAAGCGGTCGCTTTGGCTCTCAGAGCCCTGCTTCCACATCTAAAAAACGAACACGTCCTGTTCCGAACGGACAACATGACGGTAGTGTCGTACATAAATCGCCAGGGTGGACTCAGGTCGAGCTCCATGCATTCAATGGCCAGGAGACTCATCTTATGGTCCCAGCACAACTTGCGCTCGCTGAGAGCAGCGCATGTGCCAGGCGCGCTGAACCAAGGGGCAGACATGCTATCCAGAGACAAGATTCTCCCAGGAGAATGGGCTCTCAACCCACTGACGATTCAGTGGTTATTGAAAATCTTTGGCGAGGCGGAGGTCGACCTCTTCGCCTCCAAGGAGAATGCACACTGCTCTCTTTTCTTCACGAAAAGCACTGACGCGCTCGCCCAGAGCTGGCCGAGCCGCCCCTTATATGCTTTTCCCCCGATCGCGAGGCTGCCACAGGTCATCAGTCGGGTCAGAGAGGAGAAAAACGCAGTGCTCCTGATAGCCCCACTCTGGAAGAACCAAACATGGTTTCCAGAATTGATGCAAATGCAATCTGCACCACGGCCGATTCCACTGAGGCCAGACCTCCTCAGTCAGGCCAGCGGGATGATATTTCATCCCCGCCCCGATCTGTGGGCCCTTCATGCATGGCCCCTCAACGGGTTCCCAGGAACCTCACGAGTGGAGCGCTAAAAACCATCGCTGAGGCGCGGGCGCCCTCCACGAGACGCTTATATGCCCAGAAATGGAAAGTGTTCAGTGACTAGTGTAACGCCGAGGGCCTGAACCCCGAAACATGCGAGATTACGAATTTACTTGCTTTTCTACAAGGGCTTCTGGAGGCGGGCCGCTCCCCCTCCACGCTCAAAGTATATGTGGCGGCCATCACAGCGTCACACGACCCTGTGATGGAACGTCCATTGGGATGAAACGACCTAATTATTCGTTTTCTAAGGGGCGCTAGGAGGATGAACCCTTCACGCCCCCCCTCAGTGCCGATCTGGGACCTAGCTACTGTCCTAGACGCTCTTAAAGGGCCCCCGTTCGAACCACTCCGAACTGTGCACCTTAAGCAGCTCTCGCTTAAAACTGCGCTCTTGCTGGCACTCGCCTCGGTCAAGAGAGTGGGCGTTCTGCGCGCGCTTTCGGCAAGCGCTGCCTGCTTGGAATTCGGACCTAACGACTGCAGGGTCGTCCTTAGGCCAAAACATGGGTATATTCCTAAAGTGCTCACCACTCCCTTCAGAGCACAGGTTATCTCCCTAACTGCGCTATCGTCTCCAGCAGACGAACACGACGCTAACCTACTCTGCCCCGTTAGGGCTCTCAGAGTGTATTTGGAGCGTTCTGCCCTATTCAGACAGACAGAACAACTGTTTGTATGCTTTGGCGGCCGTACGAAGGGTTCCGCCGTTTCAAAGCAGAGAATCTCTCACTGGATAGTTGAGGCTATAGCTCTGGCTTATGAAGCCAAGGGACTTCAATGCCCCTGGGGAGTCAAAGCACACTCCACCAGGAGTCTGGCTTCTTCCTGGGCGTGGTCGAGCGGGATACCGATTGAGGATATTTGTGCGGCGGCAGGCTGGGCCTCACCGTCCACATTTATCAGGTTTTACAACCTACAGGTCCCGACATTGCATTCCAATGTACTATCAGCATGATGCTAGTAGAACTATGAATTCGTATCTAGATTGTGTATGTGCTTGTGTTACACTGAGCGCCTTCTGGCCGCTCTTTACTTTTTCCCACATATAAAGCTCGCCTCTGCCGGCTGGTTGGATGATAACTTTGCTTTTTAGCTCAGGCACCTGCCTCTGGCTATCATAAGGCGAAGTTCAGCACGCACGGCGTTTTGCATGGTGTTCCCATAGCGTAAGCTACTTACGCAATAGGAGAGACCTCTCGAAAGGGAACGACTCGGTTACTAACGTAACCTCGGTTCCCTGAGAGGAGGGAACTAGTATTGCGTAAGCTGCCGTGCTTGTGCTTGGTTAGTTCGCTTCAGTCGTTTTAAGCTAAAGAACTCTCATGACGGGGCGCCCAATACATAGCTCTTGGCCACGCCCATCTTGGCGGGCTCTGACGCGCGCGGGCGCGAGGCGCGCTCATTGGTCGCGCATTCAGAGTCGCCCCGTCATTGGTTCGAGCAAGTTGCCGCAGCACAGCCAATGACCGAGCTCCTTCGCTCATTGCTGTCTGCTGTGCAGCTGCAATGCGTTTTACATAAAGACTTCAATATTCTAGAGAAAAGGAGTTTTCCCATAGCGTAAGCTACTTACGCAATACTCGTTCCCTCCTCTCAGGGAAACCGAGGTTACGTTAGTAACCGAGTCGATTTCAAAGCAGCTTTACAGTAATAAACAGAAAAATAATGATTTAGTGATGCAAACAAAGTTCAATGCTTCAACAGAGCTCTAACAAGAAAAAAGTGTCATTGTTCAGCTGCCCACTGAGCAAGCGACGTCTGTGGACATACAAAACAGGTTGATATCACGTCCGTCCGTCCAGGCCATGATCTGAACGTCCATTGACAGCCAGAATTAGTCGATTAATGACACTGAGAAATTATGTCCCATCAGGCCATAATCTAAACGTCCACTGACAGACAGAATTAGTCGAGAACAGACGTTCATACTGGCTATAAACTGGACGTCCGTTGACATCCAGAAAAAGTCAATAAACGACTTGAATAAAGATGTCCAATCTGGCCACAATCTAAACGTCCGTTGACATCCAGAATTAGTCGAGAACAGACGTTCATACTGGCAATAATCTGGACGTCCGTTGACATCCAGAATTAGTCGATGAATGACGTGAATAAAGATGTCCAATCTGGCCACAATATACACGTCCACTGACATCCAGAACTAGTCGAGAACAGACGTCCATACTGGCTATAATCTGGACGTCCATTGACATCCAGAATTAGTCGATGAATGACGTGAATAAAGATGTCCAATCTGGCCACAATATACACGTCCACTGACATCCAGAACTAGTCGAGAACAGACGTTCATACTGGCTATAATCTGGACGTCCGTTGACATCTAGAATTAGTCGATGAATGACGTGAATAAAGATGTCCAATCTGGCCACAATCTGGACGTCCGTTGACATCCAGAATTAGTCGATGAATGACGTGAATAAAGATGTCCAATCTGGCCACAATATACACGTCCACTGACATCCAGAATTAGTCGAGAACAGACGTTCATACTGGCTATAATCTGGACGTCCATTGACATCCAGAAAAAGTCAATAAACGACTTGAATAAAGATGTCCAATCTGGCCACAATCTAAACGTCCGTTGACATCCAGAATTAGTCGATAAATGACAGAAAATATGTTAATCGAAACATCAACAAATAAAAAAAAAGACTTTCACGATGGCTATAACCAGAATTGACAGTAAAAAAGAAAAAAGAAAAGAAAAATGGCAGTGGTGAAGAGACAGCATGGCTAAAGGCTGATTTTTTTTTTTTTTTTTTTTAATTATTAAATGCTTGAAGAAAACTACAACAAAACACAAAAACATTAACAACCATCGTCATTGTCATAACATTACCACCGTACTCCAGAGTCCCTCAGTCCAAACTAATTTCCTATATCTTTCAATCCAGATTAAGTGCCAAGTCCTTAAACACAGCCAGTGTTCTTACAGAAAGAAGGGTAATGTCATTCTTAAGTCTTTTGAGAGAGCACTTATCAAACCTACAATTAACTTAAAGGTATAATTTCTCTCATTTTGTTAGTATTTATGAGGTAAAGTTCAAACTTTTTTTCCACGGAATGTCACTTACAGAACCATTCCAATAAGAAATTAGGCTACATATGGCATAGAAACGGACTCCTACCGAAACAAGACAAAATTTTCTTGTTGTTTTTTTATTTAGATGAAGAAAGGCATGATTTACCTACAAACGTCTTACACAGATCCACTGAGCAACAAAGAGATGGAAAAAGAAAATCCTTTATAAAACATGATAACTCCTTGTGGCACTGCATCAGCCAGATTGCAAACTCTTTTGGAGTAACAGGAATTCCATGCTTTACCAAGAACTAAGAATAATTACAAATTGAACCATTTTGATTGAAAAGTTGAGATACAAAAATAATTCCGTTACCCATCAAAGAAAATAGATTTATGTTTATACAGTAGGTCCTTATTCATAAGAGGGACGACATTTGCCTAAAGGAATAATTTGACGGGGTTATTCATTATTATAATTACAAGAATTTTAAACCCCCTAGTTTGGAAAAACATAACATTAGGATCAGATTCCAGATAGAGGCGGGCTTAATAAAGTTTTTTATCCAATTTATTTTAAAGTTGTTGTTTAAAGTGGTAAAATCAAGAAAGTTTAACCCCCCCCCCCCCTTCTCAATGGAGTTACAGATTTTCTGACAAAATGGCTAAATGCTGCATTTATGTTTCTGCTTCAAATCAAGGACATACTCCCGCAGACCCGTCTGCGTAGCTGCGAACCCCCCTCCGAGCCCCGCCGTACCTCGACGTGTGCACCTCCAAAAATGTGTAACCCTATCTTTGCGTTGAGGCAGGCCCCAAGGACTTTGTCAACTCGTCCTGTATGTTGATAGTCGTTGTTAAGCAGCCTACTGTGGGGTGTAGCAGTCACTGAATTTTTGCAAATAAACTCACACATATTTTGGTTACAATAACGGTTATTCGTTTGTAATATGTAACATTTTGAAATTAGCCCTTCGCCAGCAAGCAGTTTTTTTTGGGCAGTTTTTAAAGTTTGCTTGATAACATAAACTGGCAGACACCTTGCAAATAACCTCACACTTATCACCTAGCGTTATCTGCATTTATTATCACCTTTCGCATTATGCGAAAGGGTCGCGAGCGCCTTAGCTGCGTGGAGTTGACGCTAGCTAAGTGTGTCGATGTAGGCCTATGCATAATGTTTTTTTTATCACTATTGTGTATTGCATTCAACCACTGTAAAAAAAAAGAAAGAAAAAAAAAGTAGGAATTTACAGGTAACGGTCTCTATTTTTATTTACAGAATTTTGCCATTTTTTCATTATACAGTGAATATTTTAAAGATATTTGCTGCAATTTAATGGTCCACAATTAAATTTACAGGTAATTGTCTGTATTTTACAGGGTTATTATGTGTAATTTTACATAAAATATTAAGTAATATTTTACAGATTCTTTCTGTGAAATTAGAAAACAAAGAAAAGAAGGTAGGCCTATAACTGCAGAAATCAGGAGTCATTTAACATTTCCTTGAAGATCATTAAGCATGTGGGTGTTAAAGTGAGTTTTAAGGTTAAATAATATTTGTACATACAGTAGGCTACAGTAGGCAGACCTATTGAATCCCAGCCGGCACATGACCGACCTTCAACGTTGAAATGGTTGAAATAATATTAAATGGTTGAAAAAGGTTAACAAAAACACTTCTAAATCAACGTTGACATTTTTTTAAAAGATCTGTACGTTGAAACAACGTAATGTTTTCAACACCATACAACAGAAATATCTGCATTTTAAGTATTATCATGATAATTAGCATTTAATGGTTTTTTGATCATAACTCTTCAATGTATGTTAAAATATAATTATTATCATTAAAAATAATAGTTTCACCCTCAAGAGAGCAGTACAGCAGAAATCTTTTGCGTTGTGTGATTTTGTGTGAATTTACAATTTCGTCTGCTTGCCAAAAAGTTTACACTTTGAGTTTACACTTATGTTCTTTGAGCATGATTGGTTAATCTGTCTGTCTTCCAGGAAACTGTCCAATGAGAATGTGCGCGCTCTGCGCGCCTATTTTAAGTTTGAAAATACGTCCGTTACTCGGTCCGTCGGTCGGTGTGAGCAGCTGGTGTTTGCGTTGTGATTACTCGGTCAGACCTCGATGGATTATTTTATATCTGCTTGTTAAATTCTTAAATTTTGAGTTGATAAGTCAATGAAGAACAAACGCTGGAATGTGAACAGAGGAAGCTGGGTCGTATGTGGTCTGTAAAAATACTGGCGATATCAGGTAAGAAAACATTTTTCAGTCCACATGGATATGGGCTTACTGAAACCAAACGTCATAAGATAACGTTAAATAAGTTATCTCTGTGTGTGTTTTTGTACTGCTTCACCATTAGCGCGATATTAGCACGTATTTCGATGTAACATTAGTACCATCTGACATTGCTGTGTTGTGTTAATGTTGTCAGCTAACTTAACGAAACGCATGAGAAGTAAAAAAAAGCGTGGGAATGAGTAGTGATAAAACCGTCATTTATTCGTTAGAAGTATGTTTACATAACCTCTTCAAACACTGATAACGATATTGAAAAGATATTTGTTTACTTTTTTTTTAGATCAAGAAATAAATTTTTAATCGGTGGAGAACACCCAACAGAAAGACCCATTCACCACCTTACAGTAAGTCAATTTTACCCACTGTTCGAAAACCTACACAGGGATTAATAGTATTAAGTATGATTTTCATCTTTAAAAGACATTTAACGTTACGGATAGAAAGTCTGAGTGACTTTTTGTCCTTTTGTCTTTCTTCTGTTGAAGTGGTGCATTGAAAGGGGATTCATCATGTCACCTTCATCAGTCCTTTATTTAATTCACTGGAAAACATTGAGGGAAAGGTGGAGGAGTATTCTTTAGCTGCTACATTGCACTATCACTTCTGGTAAGTATTCATTGACATTTTGTGTTTTTTATTTTATTTTACTTATTTAATAAATTACTTTTAATTAGTACAATTTATGGTTAGGATTCTGAATTAAAACAGTGTAATGTTTCTCCACAAATATTATCAGAAATATACGGACATTACAGAGCCCTCAGGGGTCAGGCAAAAATTGTTGAAACAATATAAACCATTATATTGGTTTATATAATTCAACCAATCAATTTCAACCAAATCATTGAAAGATATAAGTCAAAGAGCAACAGACCACTACCCTCTCAGCTTAACACCACAATTAGTTGATTTCTTCATCTGTTTTAAGGATGAAATCATGACCTTGGGGCGGCAGTGGCTCAGTGGTTCATGTAGGTTATCTACAAACCGAAAGGTTGGTGGTTCTATCCCCGGTTCCACCTGACCAAGTGTCGAGGTGTCCATGAGCAAGACACCTAACCCCAACTGCTCCCGACGAGCTGGGTGGCGCCTTGCATGGCTGACACCGCCGTCGGTGTATGAATGTGTGTATGAATGGGTGAATGTGAGGCAACTATGTAAAGCGCTTTGGTGGCCATTCGGTCTGTGAAAGCGCTATATAAATGCAGTCCATTTACCATTTACCTTATGATTATATTAACCGTAACTGACACATGGGTGTAATATTACATTTTTTACAATTCCAGCTCGGGGCTCTGAAGAATCGCTTGTGTAAATTTTCATCTGAATACATCAAATAGGTGTTTTAGAATGGATGGTCGTGTTGTATACTTTGTTTTCTACATACAGTAGGCAGGCCTATTGAATCATAGTCTTTTAATCTTGTCTTGCAAATAGATGCTCATTTTGATCATCATTTGTATTATTCTCCCCTAATTTTATGTATTTTTGATGTATTTTATGAATATTTTTCCAAATCTGCGTTGCTGCACGTTGCGTGGTTTTGTGTGTGTGTGTGTGTGTGTGTTTAACACTTAAATAAAGTCGTTATTTTTGTTTGTTTTTTGTGCACAAAAAGTATTCTCGTCGCTTGATAAACTTAAGGTTGAGCCATTGTAGTCACTCGGACTATTATATTTATATTTCAATCCCTTAGAAGCCTATGGAGGAGTGATCTAGCTTTCAGATTTATTCAAAAATATCTTAATTTGTGTTCCGAAGATGAACGAAAGTCTTTTCGAAACGAAAGGAGAGTAATTACTGACAGAGTTTACATTTTGGGGTGAACTATCCCTTTAAGCTCCGGTCGATTTATGCAAACTGCTCCTCAGATCTCTGCAGGGTAAATCCAGACAGCTAGCTAGACTATCTGTAGCACGACTAAAACAATTTTTGAACGTGCACGTTCCACCAAAAGAAATTCTTTCCCGAGGCTATTTTGCAGCTGCACCATGGCTTTGCCTCATGCTTAGCGACGCCCAAGACGATTGTGATTAGTTTAGAGAAGTGCCAATAAACCACGTTTTTTTCCAATCCCAGAATGGCGCGCCGTGCGTACATGCTAGAAATAGAACTGACACTTATTTTTCACGCGATGACATATTAATGTTTGAAAGTCTCTAGGTTTTGACCTAAATGGAGATATAAATGTAATTGCACCTGTCAATACAGAACAAAATATTCTGTAGCCTATTTTGCCGTCAATACTTCCAAAGTTGTCTTCAAATCAAATCAGTATTTGTTTAACATGAAGTGTACTACTGCTTGAGTGCAGTAAATCAATTGGAAAGACAAGTCTAGCAGCAGCAGCGCAGCATCAGACACGTTTCTGGTGTGCAAAGACATAGAAAACGCCACAGCCACACAACAGAAACGCCAGGCTCATGCGACGCAGCCAGTGTGTAGCCAGCCTAAGGCTGACGCTGGCTAATTTATGCAGTCCTAAGTCCATCTCAGCCAAGCAAGAGGTCTGATGTATGTAGAGATCTGTATGGTTATATTGTCGTTTTCAGTGGAAGGTAAAAATAGTATGGCTGTGCATAATGCCAATGCTCTCTATCAAAATCACTGTTTGTTTTTTGTAATTTATTTTGAATTCCTGCAGAAAAAAGTTAAGTGCGTGTGTGTGTAATAATTGCATGTTATTTTTGTCTTGGATTGGATTAGGCTCTTCACCAATAAGCTGATGACCCTATTCAATATGAAGGGGAAGGGCAAAAAAGATGAAATTAGAATTGAAGACAAGAAATTGTTTTCAGCAATAAAAGGTAAGCTTCATATTATGGTAATAAAAAAAAGTGTGTGTGTGTAAATATATATATATATATATATATATATATATATATATATATTAGGGCTGTTTTCGACTAAGGATTTTCATAGTCGAATCTGATTCGTTAGATTTTGCCGTAGTCGACTGATAGTCAAACCTTTTTTTTTTTTTTTTTTTTAGATGGCAGCTAGACGTTTGGTTGAATAACTGTTCGTCTGTTATAGGACAACTCGCTCTACGTTTATTTAAAATGAACAGCAAGACAACTAGAAGTGAATGTGCTTTCCATTAAATTAATCCTTAACAAAAAAACGTTGCAATGAACACACAGTAAATCACACACAGTAAACAAAACCTTAACAAAAAAACTTTGCATTGAACTTTGGAATTTAGACACGCAAACTGCGTGCCGGTGCGGTGAGACGTAGCCTACATGCTCGGGCAGATTCGGCTTGGAGTCGTTCATCCTCGGATGCGGCGTCGCGCGCGCTGTTACAAAAAAAGCTGTGCACACAGCCAAGCGAAATGGGGTCTTGCCGGTCTTGCGCACCCAACGCGTCATTTTTTGCCGTCCGCACCTTCGCGCTCGTGCGGACGCGTCGAGTATAAACAAGGCTTTACTCCGTGTCAGCGCGCGCTCTGATCGGTAAAGGTGCACAGACCTCTCCCGAATCATCTCCAGCATTCAGCCTCCGATCGCACCACTAACTCCGCCTCCGTTTCCCTAGTAAGATGATATTAGTATTTAAACATTCTCTATGATAAAAAATGTTTGTAAAAAATATTTTAATAGCACGGTTTTGGCGGTTATAGAGTTCTAATGACGGTGTTCAACTATAACTGTTGTTCTCACGGTTATATAATAATCGTCACACCCCTGGTTACATAACACTTCCCTACTATTCGATTATGAGGTTCATAGTCGAATCAGACCTCTCCGAATCGAATCCTCGACTATTAGAAGTCAGCCCTAATATATATATATATTAGGGCTGTCAACTTTAGTCGTTTAGTCGACTAATCGGTCGATGCCGTCTTGGTCGACTGACATTCTCATTGGTCGACCAGTTGCATTTTTTTTTTTTTTTACCAATAGAAATAAATTTTCATTGATTTACTCCTTGATATTTATTCCTTTATAAGCAGTTATATATTACTTTATTAATTAGCCTATGTTTTATCCCCAACTTTAAATGCTGTAATTTAGGCTATTTTGTAACAGCGCGACAGTTTAGCGCACACACGTAGAACACTCGGGAACCGCACCTGTGGCTGGCTGCAGTGCTGCTGCGGCGCGGAGGCGCTTGGAAAAAAACGAGCTTCCATTATGAGCGCACATACCATGGGCCTACATTTGAAATAACGAACTTGAGCGCACAAAAGGCGCAATATGTGAGCAGGCCCTTTAACGGCTTTATTATGCTGACTCAATAGATTGTGTTTTCTTATGTTTTTATTTGTACACTTGACACGTTTGAAAATAGCCTAAATAATGTAACAAAACGAAAATAAAACTATATGCCTTCCTAATACAGACTATTATTATTAGGATTGTTTTTTAGGCTATTTGGGTTTTTTGTGTGTTTGTTTTAAAACGCCTAGATCGGCTGGACAAAAGTTAACCCATAGCTTCGAAAGTAAAGAAGAATATACAGCCTGTATAAACGAGAGCTTTTGTTTTGTTAGGATTTTTCATTATTTGGCTGCTAAAAGTAATATTTTTTGTAGTGTGTGGTGTGGTCAGGTGCACGATTGTGACTGTCACTATAGACCTAGGACAGAGCTCCTCACTTTGCAGTTAAAAAAAAATCACTTAAAGGGTTACTTCAGGATTTAGCATTAAGATTTGTATTAGTAGAAAACCAGTAGTATTTTCGAATTACCTTGCTTCCCCCCCTCATTTCCCCCTGATATGAGAGATTTATGTATTTTTAGTCTGGAAAAAATCCTCCGATGACGCAAAAATTGTCATTTTGCGTCATCGGAGGATTTTTGGGCCAGAGGCTTAAAACTACAGCCAGTACTAGTAGCTAGTTCCGCATGTTTTCACTACGCCCATATGGGGCGGGATCTCACTCACAGAAAGTAAGATATTGTCAGCCATCTTTCTGTAGAAGCTAAGCTAACAGGCTCTTGCTCTGTGTATAAAGTTTGTATAGTGGGCTAATCACGATAGCGGAAGGTAACGTTAGTTTAGAAGTTGAAATGACAGAAGGGGATTTCGAAGATCAGTTGCGCGAATCTGATGCTCGCGGCTACCTGTACGAGCCGCAATACAGCGATGAACAGTTGCGGGAGATGGAGGAACAAGATGCGGCCGGAGCAGCTGCTGCAGCAGGGGAGCAAGACCTGACTCGAGCCCGGCCAGACTCCAGCTGGGGCGGACTGGAGCTGTCAGTGCTCACGCTGTGCGCCTATGGAAACAGATAGAGAGTCCTATTGCTGTCGCGAATTTCAACGATCCCATTTTCTTCTGGACGAGATAAATTGGAAACGCCAGCCAAAGCCCGCAGGGACAAACGGACGGCTTAGTGTAAAGTGAGTAACGTTATTTGGTTTGTTTTTCTTTTTTTTACCAAGACGTAATGTACAGAGTTTGGACACCCGGCATTATCACAATGTTCTTCCCTCGTAACGTTAGTCAGCTGAGCTATTGTTGTTATATTTACATCTATGATAGTATACTGTGTGCAAATAGTTCGCATTGCTAACGTTGTGCTTACTGTTTTGTAGACAATATCGCCTAACAGCCTATCGTCACTTTATGGAATGGTTCCAGCAAGGCGAGCGACTTGGTAAAGACTATCGTCTCGTTTTGCCCACCTGTGTTGTCCAGGACATCAGACGGAAATATCCAGCTCCTGACTGACAATACTGTGAATGAATATAAGGAAACAGCCGAAGCTCTGGAAGAGCTTTGAGTGTAAAAGTGTTAATATTAATTTTAAGTTAATATAAAAGTTATAACTCCCATCGGTTGTGGTTCTTTTTATAAACCTTTAAACCTTTACTGTTACTAGAGTATGTATTAGCCTAGAGAATGTGTGGAGAAATTTTTCGGATACTGCCGCCTGTAACCGGTAGGCGTGGTTTGGGAGTGGCCTGGCCTCGTAAGGGCAGCAAAGCAAGTGCATTCTGGGAGTTGTTGTCTTTCAGCCACATGAGTAAAAAATACATTTTCTGCCTTTTCTCAGTCTAGAATGCTTCAATTTAAAAAATAATTTCACATTTCTACTATATAAATGATCACTATTAAATACACATTCATGTTCCCAGAGCTGAAGTATCCCTTTAATTTTCAAAGAATTGTATTATTATTATTATTATTATAGTTTTATGTATTATTGATGTTTTTTCGTTGTTGTTTTATAAATGCTCTATGACAATTGTTTAATAAATGTTCAATCAAAATGCAAAACATCGCGGTTTTTTTATTTATTTATTTCAGTCGACTGATCGTTGCGCAGGACAGGACTTTGGTCGACTAAGGATTTCTTTGGTTGACTACAGCCCTAATATATATGTGTTTGTGTGTGTGTGTGGAATGCTTAATATCAGGCTCGATGTAATTTGACTTGATTTGTGATTTAATAGCGATTTCATTTAATTGATTCGAGTACTCGAATTTTCATCTATGTATACTATGCATCTCTGCTGCAAGCTAAACCACAACAGTGGCATTTGTATTTATTTATTTTACATGTGGATTTTTTTGCTTTGATTGTAGCTGCTGTCATGAAATGGGACCCAGCTGCTACAGAGGCCCAAATAAAGTCTGCTGCATCTCATCATCTGAAACATGCCTGTTTGGTGGTGGCTATAAATGAATAGCCTTATTGTGCCTATTGTGGACCTTATAGCAGCCACATTTGTGACCCGTCACAGAAACCAGGGACACAAGTCGGCAGCACAACTTTCGAGCAAAATGAGAAAGAAGAGTTTTTTTTCAAAATTGGTGATTTTCAATTTTTTGGAGAATCTATTAATTGAAATCACGAAGAAGCCTCTCCATGTTTGAGATAGCAGTATTGGTATATTTAAAAGCTTACATTTTGAGGTTGAAATCGGCTTGTTTTCGGAGATTCTAGCATGCAGTAGGGGCGTGGCGTGTCATTGTCTGTGTGTATTTCCATACTGAATAACCCGGCGCTTTTGCCCCCGCCCTCCAAGTCAACCACATGGCTACTTATTATGCTGTGCTCTGGCCAGCTCTCTCTGATATCAAAATTCAATGAAGATGGATGCCGCAAAGATTGTCGCAGACGAGATGAACCGTCTGGCAGTTACACCGAAAATGTTTTCGCCGCACTTCGTGGGCTCGGGAAACTGAACCGGAGGTATGGGCGCAGCGCGCGCGCCCTCAGTGCTTCAATACGGCGGCTCGGCTCGCTGACAGCGGTGGCTGGCTGTTTCATATGTGACGGAGAATCGAAATAGAGGATGCAGTTAAGACCTTTGCTGCTGCGATGAAGGCCTGCCGTGCGTGTTTCTGAAATGTAAGTTAAGCTTCATTTGCTCTTTAGTCGTTATTTAAGATGCTGAACCTGCTGATGATATAATGTGCTTGCGGACATTTCATTTGTGTGTGTATACGCACATAAGAAAGTGGTGTAAAGAGATTTGCAACAGTAATTTGAGGAGGTGAAATGTGAGTATTTGGAAAATTGCAGAAATGACTGCTTAAAGAAAAATGCCAGCAGGCATTTGCCTCCTACATAAACTTTAATATTGTTGACATTTTGGGCACACGAGCGTTGCGTACTATTTGCGCTATATGTAGGCCTATGGCTTATTGGTCTTTGTTTGTTGTTGTTGGTTTTGCGTTATATGTATATGGCATATTGGTCTTTGTGTGTTGTTGCTGGTTTTGCGTTATACTGTATGTATATGGCATATTGGCCTTTGTGTGTTGTTGCTGGTTTTGCGTTATATGCAGGCTATATGGCATATTGGTCTTTGTGTGTTGTTGCTGGTTTTGCGTTATATGTATATGGCATATTGGTCTTTATGTGTTGTTGCTGGTTTCGCGTTATATGCAGGCTATATGGCATTATTGGTCTTTGTGTGTTGTTGCTGGTACGTTGCAAATAGAGGGGCAGCACAATTGTCTTTCGCCTAGTGCGGCAGAAGTGCACTCATTCGAAGTGTAAAAAAAGCTGTAAAGCACATGGAGGAGCTTTACAGGGGGTATGGCTTATCTAAATGAGATGTAAATGAGCCCTATTGTCACCCCCAGCAGCAGAGACAGGTGAGAACTGCACAATCTTTAGCTCGTTTTCTCCTCTTTGAGCTTTTTTAAGTGCCTACTTTAAAATGGCCACAACTTCTCCAAATATTATCAGATTTCCACATGTTACACATCGTTGGAAAGCTTGGATATTACACTCTCAGAATCTATGAATAACTCAAAATGCCCCAGAACCGACTTGTGTCCCTAGTTTCCGTGACTGGTCACATTTTGTTAATTGTTTATTTTATTTATAACTTTACTAGGGGTGTCACGATTCTCCAAATCCTCGATTCGATTACATTTTCGATTCAAAGGTCACGGTTCGATTCGATTCTTGATTTTTTTACATTTATTTTTTTAAAGCCGAAACTGGCCAATCAGGATGCTCTCTGTCTTACATGCGCTTCATGAGGCGCACGCGCAAGGTCTCTCGCTCTCTCCCTCTCTGCCGTGGGCGCGCTATACGGTTTGGAGCACAGTTTTTTCTGTCTCTCATGCTCGCTCACTCTAGATTCCGGGAGTTTTAATTAATTTGCAGGCATCAGGGAGCTGCTATCAATATGCGGGAGACTTGGGATGTCTGCAAACTGTGGCTTTTTTGAAGCGCGAACGTTGTCAACATAACTCACTGGAAATCCAAAAAACTTCCAGCACTTCAACACACGTGTTTTTTCGGCTTGGCACGCCGACCGGACGTGACATGGGGGCATGGCAGCATCGACAATTCCATTTTTTAATTCGATGTTCGAGATTGTGAATTAATTCCAATCGATTTCGATTTAAAATCAAAATCGTGACACCCTTAAACTTTACTGTTCTGGCTTTTAAGTTTTATTATGTTATCGTGTTAATTTATACTTTACTGTTCTGGTTTTAAGTTTGTGTAAAATTGGTAATAAAAATATATTTTGAGATTTAAATAATTGATTTCTTGGAGTGATCAGTTTGGTTTACAGGAAAATGGTAAGCAGTTTATTACAATTATATTGATAAGATATAAAAATGCAAGACTAGTATATACACTACACAGTTATTCAATTGAATATTCAATATCAATATTCTTTAAAATCTAATTTAGGTCTGCGTGTCTGCAATTTCATGACACGACAACCATTAACAATGAGTAATTGGGGTTTTCTCAGTGAAAACTAACTCACTGACACTGTTTTGAAGTAAACATTTTTTAAAGTAGGATCCTTGCAAATATGCACAGATGGGATTACCATGTCAGTATGGGTCTTGAACAGTCTTTGACATTTCTACTACAGAAAATGTGTCTAATACAACTTTTATTCTGGCTGCCTTTAGATGTCTTAACAATTATGTCTGTAGCACGTCTTTAATTGACGTCTAAACAATGTCCTGAAAAAACGTATAAAAACCTTCATTCTGGCTCCTATGAGGACGTCTTCTGGATGTCTAAAAATTACGTCTATAGCACGTCTTTAATTGACGTCCAAACAATATCCTGAAAAGACGTATAAAAACCTTCATTCTGGCTCCTGTGAGGACGTCTTTTGGATGTCTAACAATTACGTCTATAGCACGTCTTTAATTGACGTCTAAACAATGTCCTGAAAAGACGTATAAAAAACTTTAATTCTAGCTCCTGTGAGGACGTCTTTTGGATGTCTAACAATTACGTCTATAGCACGTCTTTAATTGACGTCTAAACAATGTCCTGAAAAGACGTATAAAAAAACTTTCATTCTGGCTCCTGTGAGGACGTCTTTTGGATGTCTAACAATTACGTCTATAGCACGTCTTTAATTGACGTCTTAACAATGTCCTGAAAAGACGTATAAAAAACTTTCATTCTGGCTCCTGTGAGGACGTCTTTTGGATGTCTAACAATTACGTCTTTTAGACGTCTTTAATTGACGTCTAAACAATGTCCTGAAAAGACGTATAAAAAACTTTCATTCTGGCTCCTGTGAGGACGTCTTTTGGATGTCTAACAATTACGTCTTTTAGACGTGTTCTAGACGACTTTTTGCTCGCTGGGTGAGGTCCGTTTAGTGTTGATTCAAATCAGTTCAATCATGGTTTAGTAGTACTATCAATTGAACCCTTAGCCCTCTTAGACCACTTAGGATATTAATACCATTATGTTCAATTTAAACAAATCTTTTCTTGAGAAACTTTTTTAGTAAAGTTTTATGATATATGCACCAAGTGTATCCATAGTAGTTAATTTGCTGTGCCATGAACTACACATGTCATTTGCTACAAATGTCATTTGCTCATGGCCATAAGTTTTAAGGAGCACAGATATTGGTTTAGAACAGAACATTCCAGCTACAATTACTGATCATGTAATGACGACCAATCTGTTTTGGGAAAATAAGTGCTTTTAGTAACATGTCTGCTTTATCTAAAACTTCAAATTATAATTTCTATGCTGGCCGGCTTGAGTCAGTCTTATAAAATATTCTCTTGACAAATAAAACCATATATTAGCATATTAATAACTTTTTTTATGCTGACAAAATATAGCATATTTGCCTAATATGTATGGCAAAATCTTCTATAAATCTTAAGAGAATTATTTGTGATGTTTTGGAAAACCCGTCTATAATTAGTTAGTTTTACGTATAACTTAAGTATTCTATACAGATTAAGCAAATTTTTATGTTAACATTTGTTTCAGAGTAAAAAATGTTGTCGAGCAAAATAAAATCTAATCAACTGATTTTTAATGAAAAAAACACGATTTAATTTCACTGAAACAACTTGTCTTTAGACCAACAAACATAATTTTTATGGGTTATATCAAGACTGTTGGTGAAGACAGTTGTAAGGTACATTTCACTGTAATCCTGAATAAAAGCTTCAGTGAGCGACGTCTGTTATGTCAGCAGTAACACTTTTGCTTTCATTAAACACTGCAAATGATAATGTTTTTCACTTTATAACTATAAATAAGAAAGACAGTGTGACAAACAATGGTGCATTCATTCATTTTTCCGTTTACACGAAACGATAGTCATCCCTTGTCAACTATAGCAACTCCATTTTAACTTTATTTGCCACAACCAAGACGTATAAAGCATATGTAAAACGCATAAATGTTTAACTTTGTGAAATGTAAATGTTTCAACTATGTAACAACATATTTTCCACAAGAGTAGACGTTGAA
Organism: Siphateles boraxobius; assembly: GCF_051911475.1. NCBI lineage: Eukaryota > Metazoa > Chordata > Actinopteri > Cypriniformes > Leuciscidae > Siphateles > Siphateles boraxobius. The sequence continues at coordinate 3,293,565 of NW_027509182.1, forward strand.
AATTATTTTAATATGCAAACCCGTTAAAGGGTAAGTTCGGCGTTTTACAAGTAAAGCCCTGCTTTAAGGTCGTTTCTGATTAAATAGAACGGTTAAGATTAAAATTTGGACACATGCTGCTATCCCGAGAATTTTAGGTTTTTGTGTTTTTTGTGTTTTGTGTTATTCGAAATGAAACCGCACGCAATTTGGCAAAGGCTGCGATATTTTTTGTCAGCTTGTCAGTGCAGCACGGCTCATCGGTTGTAAATGCTGCTCCATCTGAAAGCCAGAGGGCGCTCTCACGCAGACATGCCAAATATGCCCCGCTGGAGAAGTAGACAACACACGTGACCTCATTCCAGGAAATCCCTATGGGCATCATATACTAGCGTGATTTTTTTTCCCAAACCACTTCAGCGGAAATCCCGCCCTGCAGCCGATTTCATTGGTTTAGGTTACAGTGACGGGTAGGTTTAGGGATCAGTGTTTGGTGTAGGCAATCAGTACAGTGATTGACATGACCAATGACAACTTTAGAATCGGCTGCAGGGCGGGATTTGCGCTGAAGTGGTTTGGGAAAAAAAATCACGCCATATACTATAGCTGAATAAACAGAAGATTGACATGCTTTGATTGATTTATTAAATGTTGTCTTTTAATGGACAAGAGGTTCATAAATGCTTCTCATGTTTGGAAAGATGTTTGACGCGTGTTGCTTTTTCAAATGCATGTTATAAGCGACTCAAATTCGCAGTGCTTTCAGATGGAGCAGCATTTACGAATCCCAGAGCTGTATGTCACTGACAAGCTGTGCATAAAAAAATAATCACAGCCTTTGTGATTTCATAATCGCAATAATCCAAATCGTGAAGCCCTAAGTTGTGGGTGTTTCCAAACCTTGAATGTGGCACACTTATCTTAGGAGTTTCTGATTAATCATCTGTCCACTAAATTGGACATCATGAATCACTAGCTATATTTCAGCTGCAATTCATACTATTATTGTGACTGTTGTTCATGAAAATACTTCTTCTGCTGTAACTTTTTTTGGCTGTAAAAAAAGTTTTTTGTGTTATTATGCAATTTGCAATTAGGCCTACATAAAAAGGTAATGTGACTACGTGATGTACTTTACTTGTAGTAATCACTTTATTCGTTACATCAGAAAAGTAATCTGATTACGTAATGCATGTTACTTGAAATGCTTTACTCGTTGCATCAAAAGAGTAATCAGATTACGTAATGCACGTTACCTGTAATGCGTTATTTTACTGGTCACATCAGAAAGTAATCTGATTATGTTATGCATTTCGTAAATCGACTGTCCGGAATGTCTTTCATACTGAAAGGCGCACCTGGATCTGCACTGAATGAATGACAGGGGCTGAATCCTAAATCGCCCCCTAAACCCTCAATAACTATTCCCTACGCTAGTCCACTAATACAGTTCAAGTCAAGTCAAGTCAAGTCACCTTCATTTATATAGTGCTTTTAACCATATAGATTGTTTCAAAGCAGCTTTTCAGTGATAATAGGAAATTAAAGTAACAGAGATTGTTACTAGAATAAAATTATTGTCTAGTTAAAGTTAGATTTGATTGATTCACTTCTGTCGTAACGATCATTAGTTATTAACTTAGGGACCGCTATCAGGACACCGTTCTAACAGAAAACCCTTAATGCGATCCGGCCGCTCATTTGCACAAAACAGTGCCTGGTGGCTCAAGAACGCAAACCATGAAACAGGTTCCAAGGCACAAGCCTTGAAAAATGTATAATACAGATTTTTGTATCGCTTTCGCGTAACCATGTGATCCGGAATTATCCTGACAATGTTTTATCTGTACAGAGGTAAAGGGAAGGGAAGGAGGCCTTCACAGTGGAAAGACTAGTTGACACTTCAGGACTGCGTTGTCGTTGTGTCCAGGCCCAGGTCCTTCATCAGATCCGGATACGGCCTGGATCCGTCGGACTGCGGTAAACCTCGGGATAAACAGAGAGACTAATATTAGCGTAGACGCCATCCTTCTTATAATGTAACAAGTACATCAGGATTTATGGGAAGTGTTCCCTGTTCCGGCTGACCTAATCTATGCAGCCTAACTTTTAATTATTGAAGTCTATAATGTGTTATGTGTATGCTAGGTTAAAGAGATGTGTTTTTAGTCTAGATTTGAACTGATAGAGTGTGTCTGCTTCCCGGACAATGTTAGGAAAACTGTTCCAAAGCTTTGGTGCTAAATAGGATAAGGATCTACCGCCAGCAGTCGATTTTGAAATTCTAGGTATTATCAACTGGCCGGAATTTTGAGATTGCAATAGACTTGACGGACTATAATGCATTAAGAGCTCGCTCAAGTTGACCTTCCACCCTCAATTTCAGAGTTGATTAATTTATCCTCTTCAAAAAAACTACTCTCCAAAATATACAGAATGATATTAAAATCAGACAACACATTAAGCCTACCAACTGCTAAATGGGAATCAGACCTATCCATTACTCCCGATGCTGCTTTCTGAAACGAAATCTGCAAAAATATCTTCTTCATGACAAAAAAGCCAACCTGCAGCTCATACAATATAAAGTACTTCATAGATGTCATCTAACGGGACAAAGATTATTTAAAATGTGATTTACTTCTGAAACCTGTTTCCATTGTACATAAAATACCCCAGATACCTATGTTCACGCCATTTGGCATTGCACCTCAATTAAAAGATTTTGGGAAAACGTTACTGACTCACTATCCAACCTTATGGGATGTCACATTACAGTGTCTCCTTCCCTCTGTATATTAGGTGGCATATCCATAATCAATTTAAACAATACAAATAGTAAATTACTCCTAGTGGCTCTAGCTATCGCCAATAATAAGGAACAGGTAACAACACTAGCTAATATCAAACCTAATTAAATACTTTTAAAAGATTGATTGTTGGGGGTAAAGGGGAGGGACGGATACATGTATGTATGTATGTATGTATGTATGTATGCATGTGTGCTGTACATGTATGTATATATGCGTGTATGCTGCGCACGTATATGCATATATGCTGTGCATGTATGTATATATGCGTGTATACTGTTTCTGGACCCAGGTTGGCCGAGGCATCCCAGTCCTTGTCCTATGCAGTTGGCATTAGTTCTACCAGAAAGACTCGGGAGATAGATTAAATAATAAGCGTATATTTATTGACAGCTCAGCAAGCTTAAATTTATAAAGTTCCTTGGCGTAGGCCCCGTCCTTAGCGAGCAAAGCGAGGGTAGCCGAATCTGCATGTCCTGCCTGAAGATGAAGGCAGGGGCGCAGCCGACCCCCCTGGAGGTAAGGAAGAGACCATCCTGGTGGTGGTGGGTAGGACGGAGGTAGCTGGTAACGACAGTATCTGCGAACTCCGACAAATGTAAGTACCATTTTTATATACTGTGAGTGTAAGCACCTGATTGCTTAGAAGAGAGGAAAGGCGTGACGCGCTGATTGAGTCTTCCTGACAGAACTTACGCTAAAGCTTTCATTTCTCGGCGAGTGTGGTGCCTGGGGCCTTGGGATTGTACCTTCACTCCGTCTGCCTATACTCTTTCGCCCTGGATTTCTTGCCTCTGGCTGGTTCAGCACTACATGTCTTACTTTTTTAATGCATTACATATTAGTTGAGATGTACACATTAATTGGTTGCTTAAACAAGTTAAAAAAAAATGAATTAAAAAAATCACATACTCAGGGTAAGAGAGGCATGGACGTGGTGACCTGGGCTTTGCATGAAGCAAATTTGTTAAATGTTTAATTGAGGTTCCAATACAATAGCATATAAACTGAGACAGTTTCGTATACTGAATTTAGCATTTAAGGTTATGATGGTGATGATATTTGCTGTGAAACAGTTTTCCAGCAAGAGAGTCCGGCAAATCCTGTTTTCTGTTTCTGTCAGATTACTGCTCGCTATCGAACCTTCTATTCCTGTTTCTCTCTATTATAAGCAGATTACTGAAACTTTAGTAGTCTCACTGTTTGAATAGTAATGCTGATTGGATTGGAATTGGTAACACTCCATGTATAGGGCAGGTTCCTAAACCGGTATACATCATTTACATGCTTTGTTCATCACAATGTTAAGCCCTGCCCCTAAATGTGTATAAATTGCAAGGGAACGTTTCCCTTAGTTAGACTTGGTGACTACCGTGATGCCACAGCAATAAAGAACTCTGCTTAAAAGATACCCCCAAGTCTCCTGGTCTTCGCTTCTGAGTTTTTCTACACGTAAGAAGAAGAAGGTTTACAACAGATGGTGCCGTGACCCAGATAGAATTAACTTCACCAGGATCTGGACCTCAACAAAGATCTCAACAAAGCTGACTGAGTTCCAGAACTGAATCTCAACAAAGATCTCAACAAAGCTGACTGAGTTCCACAACTGAATCTCAACAAAGAATTAACCTTTCTGACTGAGTTTTTGTTCATGACGGAAGTTTTCCGTACAACAAACGATTTGGTGAGTTTCACTCTATACAGAGAACCGCTGAAGACCAGTACAAATTTGTTAGTCCTCTGCGCCGCCAGAGAAGAGTTAACAGACTGCTGTAGAGTTTGGTTAACTGGTGTTATCCTCTAAAATTTTCTTTTAGAGATGAAAGTTGATCCTCTGTTGTCAGGCAGGGAAGATTAGCATTACGTGTTAATATTTGCTGATCCTCTGTACGCAGAGAAGGATTAGCATTATGTGCTAGTAATTAGTTTTTTTGGTGATCCTCTGTTTCAGGCAGGGAAGATTAGCGTTACGTTCTAGTTATTTGTTTTGTTTTTTTGTTTGTTTTTTTGTTCATCCTCTGTTCACAGAGAAGGTTAGCATTACGTGCTAATATTTTGTTTTATCCTCTGTTTCAGGCAGGGAAGATTAGCTTAAAGTGCTAGTAATATTGTGTTATCCTTTGCTCTGCCAAAGAACGTTAACAATACTTGATCTGTGTTAACAGTGTACCATCTGTTGATCAGAGAAGTTTTAGTGTTTTTTGATTGTGTGATAACAAAGAAACATTAACAAATGGTTAGAAGGAATGCTAGGCTGGTTCCCACAACTGAAAAAGGTGGTCTGGCTACCCCTTCATGGACAGACAGTGAGTTTAATCATTGTTAGGAGAGCACATGGACACCAAAGTGACTGAGTCAGTCAGATTGAATTTGACAAGGAAATTCGGTATTCACTCAGAAAAAGTATGGTCTATTGAAGAATGCAAAAAGGTGTTAGGTGCCTGTATCAGGAAGAGAAACATAAAAGGCATTATTTTCTGTCACATGGAATTTAGCTTATCCATTGCACAAGAACAAGCTAGGTGTATAGCTAAATTAAAAGTACAGAACAAACAATTGCACACTAAGGTGGGCCATAACAAGGCCTCAACCAAATGCGACTCAGAAGACCAACAGTCAGATGAAACTTATCCTGACTGTGTTCAAAGTGTTTTTTGAAACAGATGTAGACATCCAATCAGTAACTGATAAGCGTGCAATTCAGTCAATGTGTGTGGTGTTAGGAGGAGAACTCAGGGAATTGAGGGAACTGAAAGTGCTCCTCCCAACTCTTCTGTTGTTCAAATCCAAACTGTTGAAGGATGAAACTGTGAGTGAGTACATATAAAAGGTTTTGTCAGTCAGCGACTGCACACAGCGGGATAGCTGACACTTCAGAGAAGGTGCTAGGTGACAATGGTCCACTAGTTCGCACATGGTTTGATGGCCTCTTGTCAGAGCATAGAAAATAATTGCCTTTCTTAGAAGTCACATGGTCCACTAGAACCCTGCAGAGTAACCTAGACAGGTTAGCTACTTGGGAAAGAGATTCTGATGTCAAGGCAAGAGTAAAAATTGCAGCAGCATCCTTTAAGGTCAACACAGAGAACCAACAGAAACGTAAATGTCCTAAGAGAGAGGGCAGTTGTTATTACTGTGGTGTTTTACAGCAGCTTCTGTGACATAAAGCCCGCCTATTTGATTGGTCATCTCAAATATTCTGACATTGACGAACAGTGACAGAGCAATGAGGCTAAGATGAACACACAAACTCACACACCCCCTGTCCTCTTTTTCTGACGTGCACTCTGCTCGCGGGCCGCTGTGGATTGAAGATCAACGCGCTGAATCTGATTATAACAAGACTGAAGCAAACACGAATTTGTGTAACTTACACTTAATCACACATTGGAGGGGTGCGGAGGAACTCCACAGGGTTCGCCTGAGTGGGTAACTCGACTGGAGCAAAGAAGCGCACGTATCCGCTCCATGTGGAGGGGAGTGGCGCAATAAGCTGACACTAGAGTGGGAACTACGGTTTTACCGGCTGGATGAAGCAAGCACACAGAAAGTAACCGGCTCAACACGTAAGCTATAAAACCTAGCGAACGTATTAGGTGTCGCCCAGCCCGCAGCTCTACAGATGTCTGTCAGCGAGACGCCTTGTGCCAGCGCCCAAGAAGAAGCGACACCCCTAGTGGAGTGGGCTCTCAACCCGGGCGGGCAAGGCACGCCTTGGGCTTCGTAAGCCAAGGGGATGGCATCCACTATCCAGTGGGCCGTCCTGTGCTTGGAGACAGCCTTTCCCTTCTGCTGGCCTCCGTAACAGACAAATACCTGATCTGAGGTCCTGAGGCTTTGCGTTCTGTCCACGTACAGGCCTCTGGTCTCTGAAGTGCCGAAAGGACCAGAGACAAATCTCAAGAGGGTATAGAGAGTGGGCTAAATTAAATAATTTAGTGTCCTTGCTCCCCTCAGGAACCTGACGATCAGGTCGTGCTTTTCCAGCGACTTACCTTCAACTGCACCGTGCTGTGCGGCGATAGCGGCAACATACACTTTAAGGGTGGAGGGAGACAGCCTTCGCTCCACCCCATCTTGCAGGAAGGAAAACACAGCTCTGATCGAGCAAGTTCGGGGGTTCTCCTCGTGAGAAGAACACAAGTCAACGAACAGGTTCCACTTCAACGCATTGTGTCAACTACCGTGAGGGTAGGTCACCTAGAACCTCCGTGTCCCGTCCAGGGACCAGACATGGAGTTTTCAGAGGTCTGGACACGGGTGCCACGTCTCTGAGAGAGCAGGTCCTCTCTCAGAGGAATGGTCCAGGGAGGGGCTGTCGTGAGGAGCACCAGTTCCGGGAACCAGGTCCGGTTGGGCCAATATGGCGCAACTAACAAGACCTACTCCTCGTCCTCCCTGACCTTGCACAAGGTCTGTGCAAGAAGGCTCACTGGGGGAAATTCATACTTGCGTAGACCCGGGGGCCAGCTGTGTGCCAGAGCATCCATGCCGAGGGTCCCCTCGGACAGGGAACAGAACAACTTGCAGTGAGACGTGTCCGGGGTGGCAAACATATCTACCTGTGCGGTCCCGAAGCGCCTGAAAATCCGCTGGACCACCTGGGGATGGAGTCGCCATTCTCCCGGTAGCACCCACGGTTGAGCAGGCCCGGAATATAAATGGCACGAAGCGTCCTTAGATGCTTCTGACTCCAAAGGAGGAGATGGCGGGCGAGTTGTGACATGCTGCGGGTGCGTAGACCACCTTGACGGTTGATGTACGCAATGGTCGCAGTGCTGTCCGTACGGACCAGCACATGCTTCCCTAGTAGCGGCATTTTGAAGCGGCCCAGCGCAAGATGTACTGCTAACAACTCGAGGCAGTTGATGTGCCAATGCAGTTGAGGCCCCGTCCACAGACCTGAAGCTGCATGCCGTTCTACGTGGCACCCCAGCCGGTGGCAGAGGCATCCATGGTGACCACAGAGTGCCTGGACACTTGTTCTAGGGGAACACCTGCCCGCAGGAACGATGGGTCCGAGCACAAGCTGAGAGTTTGGCGAAAGTGCGTAGTCACTTGGACCCGGCACAAGCCGCTCTGCCACGCCCATCTCGGGACTCGATCGTGGAGCCAGTGTTGGATCGGCCTCATATGAAGCAATCCGAGCGGCGTGACCGCGGCTGCAGATGCCATATGCCCCAGGAGCCTATGAACACTGCGTGAAAAGAGCTGTAATCGGGCATGTAAAACTCCTGAGTACTCCTGTGTACTCCACAAATAAACGTGTGTGTACGGGAGTTTGCTGTCCCGTCACACAATCCTGAATACTCCTGGATATGTACCAAGTTTGGGGCACAGCAGGGAGCCACTAAGGGCCATCAGTTACCATGGTGAATAATCCCCCGGTCGGGGTCAATGCAAGGGAATATTAGCATTTCACACCTTTGGGACACAAGGCAGTGGCCTCCTTCAATTGGTCAGAGGTCTTACATAGGATTGGCTGCTCAATGCTTTGTCCCTCCTCTAAACCCCCACACTATTGGTCCAGTTTATGGCCTCATTTGGGTTTATTATTACTCATTATTAATATTTATTATCATTGGTGTTCATGGTTATAATGTCAAGACAATCAGATAGACAAAGTTGAGTTTGTTATTTTTATTATTTGTAAATGACACTGGGCACATGACATATATATACACACAGTCAACATTCTATAAATAAAAATACATTAGCACAGAATACACTTTAGTATTAGTCATAAAATATATAACCCCATATATAAGGCCTGTGTATAATATATAGAAAACAATATAATATACAAATACTTTAGAATATATAAATAGTACAATATATAAATAATACAATTTATAAATAGATAACAATATGGAATTGTATAGAATATATAAATGCAGTATATATATATATATAGAAAACTATATAGAATTATATATAATACAATCTATAAATAATACTTTATAATATAAATAATACTATATATAAAAAACAACAGAATATTCAAATTATACTATAGAATAATATTTAGATGCGTAATACTAAAATAATTCACAGGCCAGCTTCTGTGGTCTCCACCGCGACTCGATCTGCACCAACTCGTGCATGATGAGTTCCCAAGTACTTCTGGTCTGCTTCCAGTCTTTTTTGTAGCACCCCACACAGCGCAGACAAAACTGTACTACGGGTTGGAGGCCGAACAACCCACACCGACTTTCCATCCAAGATAGCATCCTCCTCTTCAGACATGTGGTCAACTGTTGTAGTCTTCCAGATAGCTGCCTTTTCCTCTTGTCTGGAGAACGCCAGTCCTGCTGCTCAGCAGCTGCAAAATAGGAGAGAAAAAAGTAATTAAATCACTGAAAATATCAAATTGGTTGGGATGGGAGCCTCTCCCAGGCTGAGTCTTTTACTGAGATTTATATTTATTTATAGTTACTCTTCTTTTTCTTTGTCTCATGCGTGCAATGATCCTGCTGTCCTCCATCTTGTCTTTGTTCTCATCTTGGGCCATCCTGTAACCCCTTCTAACAGTTTCAAAATACGTCTTGCAGGATGCTAGAGAGAGGAAGATAGTGAGGGGGGAGAATGTGTTTATTTATAACTAACTAATCTATACAGTTAAATAGTTGTAGTCTCTTGTGACTTACCTTTAACAACAGCAGGATCTACGTCCAGTACAGCCATGGAGACTCCATTATAAAGATAGGTTGTGACCTCGAGGCTGTGGGGGGAGGATAGACTGTGGAGCAGTAATTAAAGAAGTTTGATTAAAAATATAATTTAGAAGAAAGGACTGTTATGAAACAATAGTTTTAAAGATATACCTTGTCTGTGGGTCATATTTGTGTATGTTGTTTTCCCCATTGTGCAATCTCCGTACAGCTTCCTGTAAACATCCAACATAGTATGAGGGCTCAATTCAAATACATTAATAAATAAAGCACACAAAGTTAAGCGGACACCGCCAAATGTTTGTGACGGTCAGAAAATAACTTACCGCAACAGAATTATTCCCAGCTCTCTTTAATTTCTTTGAAGCAGGCTCCTATTTTGCCTCTTTGAGCTCATTGATGTCAGCCTCCATCTTATCCAACCTCTTGTCCATCGTCTCCAGCTTTTCAAATATCCTCTTCAAACTTGCATTTACCATATACACCAGTCTGTTTTCGTTCGGACTCGGAGTTTGAATAGCCACATTGTCCCGACGTAAAGGAGTAACATCTCTACTCTGCTCTCCGTAAACTCCAGCGATCTTTTGCAAGCCATCTTGAAGAGCAGAGGACACCCAGATACAAACTGCTTTTCAGGGTCTACAGTCTTTGTTGTAGATTGACACAATGTAAAGCACTTATCAGCCCTCCTTTCCTGAATACTAATGAGGGGGGCAGGGGAATAGGGGCAATCTTGAGCTGCCAGTCCCAAAACAAATTAGCATTTACAAAGCCAAGCCATCAACTAACAGCATGTGGTCAGACAAGTTCCTGTTTTCGGGCCTTTGCGGGCATTTACAGGTACGCATAACAAAGTTCCAAAGATCCCTGCCAAACAGCACAATTAGCGGGCGTATTCATTGTCTGAATTCTCCCGTATACACCCCTTTTGACGCAGTGGAAACAGTTTCAGTTGTGCCGCTGTTTTGCGTCTGAGTGTGCTCACGCAGTTCAACACTGACAGGACTTGGCCCTTTGTGAGGCGCGCTGTCATGTTGATCGAGTCCAACTCCATACCGAGAAAAGAGATCCTCTGCCCAGGGGTGAGTTTGCTCTTTTCCCAGTTGACTGAGCGTGACTGAGCATCATGTCCCTGTGTTCGCACAACTGCTCTCTCGACTGGGCGAGAATAAGCCAGTCGTCGAGGTAGTTGAGAATGTGAACACCACGCTCGCACATGGCGGCAATGGCCGCCACCGCGACTTTCGTGAAGACACGGGGCGGAAGGGCCAGCCTGAAGGGTAAGACTTTGTACTGATATGCCCGTCCCTCGAACGCAAAGCGAAGAAACGGTCTGTGTCGAGGGAGAATCGAGACATGAAAGTACGTGTCCTTCAGGTCGATCGCTGCAAACCAATCATGGGGACGGATGCATTTGAAAATGCGTTTCTGCGTAAGCATCTTGAACGGCAGCCTTTGAAGGGACCGGTTCAGGACACGCAGGTCCAATATTGGGTAACCCACCGCCTTTCTTGGGTACAATGAAGTACGGGCTGTAGAAGCCGGTCTTCATATCGGCTGGAGGGACCGGCTCGATCACTAATTTGCCAGTAGGACTGCGATCTCTGCCCTGCGCACAGGGGCACTGTCCGCCAGAACACGGGTGAACAGAATGCCCCTGAACACAGGGGGACTCCGGGCGAACTGAATCGCAAAGCCGAGTCTGAAAGTACGGATGAGCCAGCGAGACGGGCTGGGAAGCGCTAGCCAGGCTCCCAGAGAAACCAATCGTCCCACCGAGAAGGTCCGGGACGTGGTGGAGGGTTCCATGCAAGCCCGACCTTCTCGGCGGCCCGGGAAAGCATAGCCGCCCATTCTGGATCGGACTCGGGCAACGCTACACTCCCTGAAGGAGGTAACGCAGCCGAGTCTTCATCTCCAGAGAACTGAAGCTCCCCCTCCGATGCTGCGATCGACATCTGATCGTCAGGTAGGGCCCCAAAGGACACGGCTGGTCGTCCATGAGAAGGACCAGCGCATTCCTTTGGAAGCTCCAACGGCGGCAGCGCTTGAGAGGCGTGAGGGGAAGCCCTCGGCGGGGAAGCCCTCACGGTAATCCTCAGATCACCCTGACCATACGCAAAAGTAGGTTTATTCTGAGGTCCAGAACAAACACTAGATCTGGGCATTGGCGAGGGGACTGCACCTCCCTTGAGGTAAGCGAGTCTTGATCTTAACGCTGCCATAGTCATATTCCCGCAATGAGAACATGAGCTATTCACAAAAGCTGCCTCAGCGTGCTGAACGCCCAAACACGAGGGGCAACAATTGTGGCCGTCTGCTTGCGCCAGGGAACGACCACATCCAGAAACGCACAAGCGGAATGACATCCTGAAAATGACGCAGGGTCACGCTGTGTTGCTCTTTTAGTTGAAAAAAACTATAGAAAAGAAAAAATAACTCTCTTAGTGCTGAAGCACCCAGGTATAGCCGCAGTGTAATCGGGGTACACACTCAAAGAGGAACGCCCACCGAGACCGACACATACAAATACACAGACACACACAAACAATGCTGTGAAAACAGCAGTTGTGAGCTGTAATGCTCGTGGCCACCGCTCATCGCGCCTTCACACCAGTACTGGAACAGAGTATTTTCCTTTTGAAGCAGGCTTCAACGTTGCAGCAGTCTGCAGAAACTCAGAGTCAAAATGAAAGCTCGGCTCCGAAGTAAAAGACAATGAGTGTGTGCGCCCGCTTCCTGTTTATACTCGGGCTGCGGGGCGGGGCACGTGGCGCTTTTCACGCACTCCAATGGTCATTGGCTCGTTCTGTAGACACTCGAAGTTGATAGGGCTCCCTGAAGTGATCCCAATTACGTCGTCACGTCGAACGTGAGCGACTGAAAGGGAACTGCTCATTCTAAGGTAATACAAATATAACGGTTCATTAAGTAAGGTCTTTATACACCACTGAAAATTCTTTATTTGATCAGGGACAATGCACAAAAAAACATTAGTCTAAAAAAGAAGAGATGTTATGTGCCAGGTTATAGCAAAAAATGCTAATTTCCACCCGCTGTCCCTGAAAAGGTTGATGTTATACTTACAAAAATTTATAAAATATATACAGAATAATACAAGCATTACTTCACTCACATCATAAAAAAACACTCTCTACTTCAGGAAACTATCACTCACTCATTCACAGTTTACATCAATTATATCACAGTCATTCAGTAGTACAGGTTTGCTTTGATAATAACCACTGTTTGGTCAGGCGTGTAAATGTACTATAGTTTGTACTTAAAATAATGTTGTTTGGAAGAGTGTTCCAAATGCTCGCTGCTTTATAAGAGAACGATTGTTGACCATATGTTGTTCTACGTCTCAGAACGCTGCACTCTTTACAACTTTTTTGTTGTAATTTACGTTTATTTGAAAAAAACATTGAGACCGTTTTATCAACGTTTAAGGTCAAACAAGATGTCTGCAATCATTCTGCAACTTTTTGCATCTCTTTTGATAATTTGTTAGTAACCTCCAGCTCGTTTTCCCCAAAAGTGAAGATCACCGTTTCATCAGCGTAGATGATTACATCAACGTCCGAACACACTCTAGGTAGGTCATTTTTATAGACGCTAAAAAGCAAGTGTCCCAAAATAGACACGTAGCCTAAAAACAGATTGGATGTTATTCATTTGTACACACTGTTGTTGGTCGCTCAAATAAGATCTTATCCAGTTTTGAGTGTGCTCAGAGAGACTATATTGATTTAGAGTATCTGATGATTGACAGTATCAAAAGCTTTACGTAGATCAAGGAAAACTGCTCCCACCACCCTTCCCTGGTCCACATATCCCCTGATAAGGGGGTGAAGGGAAAAGGGGGTGCCCGCGGTTACGGAGATATAAATGTCTCATTCTAAGGTAATAAAAACATAACGGTTCATTAAGCAAGGTCTTTATACACCACTGAAAACATAGTTATGGATCTTATATTGTATTTCTGTCAATAGATCCTCAGAAATATTACACAATGCACTTTTAACAAAAAAAAAAACAAAAAAACTTGGGACTCAGGATGGGTTCTGGAGTTTGAGGTGTGTTCTGGGAGCATGAAGTCGAGATAATGGATCAGCGCTGCCATTCTTTTTACCATGAATATAAGAGATCTGGAAGTAGAAATTAGTAAAAAAAATAAAGCCCACCTGGCTTGACGGGGATTGAGATGTTTGGATTCTCCAAGATATTAAAAGTTTTAATGGTCAGTCAACACTGTGAAAGGATTTCATGGTCTTTCAAGCCAGTGTCTCCATTCTTTGAGTGCTAGTTTGCTGGCAAGGAGCTCTCAATTTCTGATATCATAGCTGATGTCCACTGGGGTTAATTACGGGAGAGAGGTTAAAGGACTGCTAATGTGGTTGAAGTGAGAATGTAGTGCCGATAGAAGTTTGCGAAGCCCAGGAAGAGTTGGAGTTCCTTGACAGTAGTGGGAATAGGCCAGTTGCGGATAGCTTCCACCTTCCTCTCGTCCATAGATGAGAGCCATTTGATTCAATTCTGGGAGTACACAAGGATGTCGTCATTATAGACTATTACAAATTGGTAGAGGTAATCCCTGAAAACTTTATGCATAAAGTCTTGGAAGACTGAAGCAGGGTGACCAGGCCATTCGTTATAACACAGTGCTCAAAGTGGCCTGTAGGGGTCACAAAAGCTGTTTTCCATTCATCTCAATATCAATATATGACAAATTAGAAATGTTAAAGTGTTACCAAATATACATTGCAGTGTTTATTTCAAAATAACAGGAAAACAGGCTAAACTTCACAAATCTACAAAGTATTAGCGATAGGATGTCCACATACTAGGGGTGGATTCCAAACTGTATTTTTGCTTCCTTTAAAGGCACTTTGAGAAGGGAAATTAAATTAAATGAAACTTTCCAAATGAAAGTGAACACATGAATCGGGTCATGGAGGCCTTTTCCTCAAGGCCATTAGTGAAGGGTACATGTAACTTCACTTCAAGGAAGTAATTTTATCGTTCATGGCAATGTGGCCTGGGGTGATGAATCCTTGCAATCAATTTTAAAGGCAAGGCAAGTTTGTTTATATAGCACATTTCATACACTATGGCAATTCAAAGTGCTTTACAGAAAGGAATTGAAATAAAAGCAAGGAAAATTAAAACAGTTCTAAAAGAAATTAAAAGAGATATATGATACAGTTATAAAATTAATTAAGAGTAAAAAAAATAATACATAGATAAACTTCTCATCTGGCAAAACACCGGTGTATCATATTTTTCACAGCTCCCAGTTTTACACTGAGATTTTCCCATGGGGATTACACTGTGTCTGTGGTGTTCTTTTGGCGCGCCTAAGAAATCTATTGGACGATTCAGATGGACCCGATTTTCCCCTAAAATAGGACAGGAGGAGCTCTAGGACTGACTCACGGGACTGACTCCTCAGGACTGACTCCTCAGGTTCACTGCCCCATCATTCCGCATCCCAAAAACCCATTTGTTCGGAAGCTCTAGGAATGGAATCAATCCGCACCCTACAAAACCACGAGATTAATTACACATCAAACTCACTACTCCACCACAAACCCAGGTCATCAGCATGGTTTCATCTCTCAAGTTCCCCTATTAAGTAATTTATGTTTGTCTCTAACCCAATTCTCAGTGCCATTTGAATTCAGTTTAGCAATCAGTCGATACAGTTATAAAAATAATTAAAAGAGTAATAAGATTATACATAAATAAACTTCTCATCTGGCAAAACACTGGTGTAACATATTTTGCACAGCTGCTTGTTTTACTGTGAGATTTTCCCACGTGGATTGTACTGTGTCTGTGATGTTCTTTTGACGCGCCCAAAAAATCTATCAGACATCTCCAATAGACCCGATTTTTCCCTAAAATCGGACTGGAGGAGCTCTAGGACTGACTCACAGGGTAACCTCGGGTTCACTGCCTCATCAGTCTGCACCCCAAAAAACATTTGTTCGTAAGCTCTAGGAATGGAATCAATCCAGTCCGCACCCCACAGAACCTCGAGTTTAATCATTTCAAACTCACTACTACTCCAACACAGACCCAGGCCATCAGCATAGTTTCATCACTCTTATCCAATTCTCAGTGCCATTTAAGTTCAGTTTAGAATAAAATGGATGCAAAATAAAATTCAGTGTAATCAGTTGGACGTACAGTGGCACAGTACTCATTCAGTAAATGCACAGTTAAACTGATGTGTTTTGAGTCTGGATTTGAATGTGACTGATGTAGGAGCACATCGGATCTCTTCTGGAAGGTGGTTCCAGCTGAGGCTGGCATAGTAGCTAAAAGCCGACTCACCATGCTTTGACTGAACCCTTGGTATTTCTAGCTGATATGATCCTAATGATCTGAGTGATCTGTTAGGTTTATAATTAGTGAGCATAGTATAAAACTGTGTGATAGAGACAGGGAAGCAGCTTTTGTGTTCCTGTATCATATTCTGAATCAACACAGCCTTTTGCTCATCCTTATGCTCCTCATATGATTTGTGACAAACAAAACATAAGCTTGTTTATTAATCACAGATGGTCAGTGAGCATTGTCATCAAGTGTCGTTATAGCCCTTTCAGCATCCTCACAGGTGGCATCTTTGAGATGTCCTCATCATTTTTACATCAAATGGAACCTTCCACACAGAATATATCTTACATAAAATATGTGGCCAAATTTCATCCAATACTGGCTGTTTCCAAATTTGTAAGTTACCACAGAGCCCAAACCCTTATTCTTGGGCATCTAAAGCTTAAATTTTCTACTTTTCCATCTAGTTTTAGTTAAATCAGTTCCAACCAAGGATTAATTCCAAGCAAGGTTTTTAAAGTTAACACAAGGGCATACCACATGGACTGGCAACATGAGTGAAAACTGGCGCTAATGGAAACAGAGATTTGTGTTGTATATGACGGCAGCTGAGCTCTCTAAAAAGAATATGAACGTTCAAGTTGCAATTCTGCTACACTCATTTGATGATGATGCAGTAGAGATTTATAACACTTTTGAAATAGCAAAAGAAGCACCAGTAGAAGTGACTGTTGACAAGATTGCACAAAAAAAATGTGCTGTTTGAGAGTAAGACAGACACACGCACCAAGATCATGTCGAGCATATGGGGGTAAATTCAGAGAGTGTGGCAAAGTCAACCATTTTGCAAAATTTTGCTTGATGAAATCTGTGCAGATACTCAAGCTGTTAATAGTTTATTTATTGTCCTCCAGTGAGGGGTTCCAGTAAAAGAATAGTGAAGCCTTTGGCTACATAAATGGTGTGCATGTGATTGCTGATGACATAATCATCGCAGCTGTTGATGAGAAGGAACACACAGAAATTCTCCAAAAAGTGATGAAACAAGCCGAAGAGGTAAACCTCAAGTTCAATGCGGACAACATACAGTACAAAGTCACGAAAGTGAGATGCATGGGCCACATAATGCAGAAGGTGTTCAACCTGACAGTGAAAAGGTACAAGCAATTGTCAATGCCCGCTCCAGAAGACAAAACAAGGCCTACAGAGACTGCTGGGCATGACAGAATACTTGTCACAGTACATAAGAAATGGAGCAGCTTTAACTTTAAGTAATCATACATTCTGATCACAAGCTGTTGAAGGGAATTTTCACAAATCCCCTGGGACAAGCTCCAGCGCGTTTACAAAGAATGCTTCTGCAGTTGCAACGCTACAATCTGCAGGTGAGATACATTCCAGGAAAGGACATGCTTGTCGCTGACGCTCTGTCTGGGGCATTTCTGTCTGGAGACAGGCTACATGACGAAGACATGGATGGTGAAGAAATGCTTGAGAGGCTCATATCGGAGACAAATGCAGATGAAACATCTACAAAGCTAAGAGAAGTACATCAGCATGGATGGCTTGTTCACAAGAAACAGCTTGACAAGGATTTCAGGAGTAATTGGCTTATCAAACAACACAATAAGAATCAGTGACGGGTTGATAATGACGAATTCATCATTCCAAGAGGTATGAGGCCAGTAACTCTGGAAAGATTGCATGTAGCTCATCAAGGAGTACAAAGCACCAAATAACATGCACGGAGATACCTGTTCTCGCCAGGCATGTCCACAGAGATCCAGAACATGGTCGAAAGATGTACAGTATGCCAGTAGTTAATGCCAAAGAACCAAATAGAGCCATTGAAATCCCATGAAATGCCAGAGCTTCCATGGTACATATGGGTGTATATATTTTTGAGCATAAAGGTTGGTAATTTCTCCTTACTGTTGATTATTTTTAAAAATATCCAGAAGTTCAACAGATTCCTGACAAAGCTGCACATACAGTAGTTGGACCCACGGTCTAACTAGAGATGGCAGAGCAGTCCATAAAAACAATCAAGCTAATGCTAAAGAAAGCTGAGCAAGCTCAGATGGAATCACATCTTGCACTTCTTTCACTAAGAAACACCCTGGTGACTGGTCTTGGATACTCACCAGCTGAAATGCTCATGGGCCCGGGTGTTACGGAGCACTGTCCCAAAAGCCAGTGTGGCTCTGAAACCCAAGCTCCCTAAAGATGGAGAATTCGAACACAGATTTAGTTGAGATCAGGTGTGAGGTGGTACCTCATGTGTTTCCACGGAAGCTACAAAGGGACACCGGCACACAAAAGAGTTAGCTTCTGCAATGAAGCAAGTCGCTCCCTTCTACCTTCTTGTTCAGGGAACAAGGGTTACAGTCGTAACCCGAGACGTTCCCCTTCGAGGGAACTCGAACTGCGTCGACTACAACACTTTGGGGAACGGGTAACCAATAAGCCACAACGAGCCCTACCTGTCCCAGTGTGAAGCTGCACACAGCCAAACTTAGGACGAGATAGCCCTAGAGTGCCTGGCATAGAAGAAATGTCCTGGCTATAGAATCTGATAAAAGTATGAGGGGTGGCCTATCCTGCTGCATCGCACACTTCTTGGATTGGGACTGATTTTGGGTATCATTCGAGATTCGTTCTCGATCCCCTGAAGCGGCTCTCCGGCAGGTGTTTGGTCGAAGCGATTCTCGATGAGCGGTTGCGAGCGCTGCCTGGCCGCAAGCCTGTGGGGCAGGCATAGCAGGGTGCGTTCGCTGGAAACAGTGGGATACAGACATCGATTTCCTGAGGGCTCCTCAGAGGGTTTCGTTCTCGACACCCTGAAGCTAAGGACCAGCAGGGAATAATCGAAAACAGTTTCAGATGTGCGGACGCGAACACTGTGAACACTGTCCTAAGCTAGGACCCAACACTTCAGTGGGACCCAACACTTCACCACACCGGCGTCCCTTTGTATCTTCCGTGTATGCCGTAACGTTACGTCATGACACAGCACCGATCAGGAGTGGATTAGTTTCATTCATACTTAAGTTACGTTACACTAAGGGCGTTCCCCAAAGTGTCATAGTTCCCTTTCAAGGGAACTCGAGCTGCGTTTGAGACGCGGTGGGAACGCTCTGCGTGATTACGTCGTGAAGCACGTGTAAAATCAGTCCAATGGAAGCCCGCTACGACATAGGTGACGTCATAGACCAGGAAACTATAAAGCAACCCTGAAATCAGACCGCGATAGCTTCTGCACCTTCAGCAAGCGCTGTCTGTATATCTGTCCTTGTCTATTTATTGTTGTCTGTCAAGCCCCTTATATATATATATAAATATATATCACTATGGCGAGCAAGCAAAGTTATAAACCTTGTGTTGTGCCCTGCCCTCGTTATATCACGGGTGGGGACACACATCCTATGTGTATTGCTTGTTTGGGAGTGGAGCATGCCCAGTCAGTCCTCGAGGGGGCTGACTGTGAGCATTGCTTGAGTTTGTCTATGAAACTCTCCGCTCTCGCCGAGCATTCTTTGAGGAGGACGGTTCGGTTCGCGCTCCCCGAGGTGCGGGTCCCGCTGCTGCCGAGGCACAGCGTCGAATTTCATCTTGGGGTTCGCAGATGGATCTAGTAGCGGGGTTTGAGACGGGCCCCGCCCTTTCTCAGACCTTACCTACTGGATTCGGTGTCTTTGCCCAGGAAGGAGCCCGCTCTGCGGCTTCTCCTTCCCAGGCTGAGGCACCAATATTACGGCTATCCAGTTCTGAGGATCTGGATGTCGGTAGTATGGGGGATATTGAGTGTTCGCCAGCTCATACCCCTGCTGATGAGGAGCTTATGGAGGTTTTATCTCGTGCTGTTACTAAATTAAATATTGAGTGGCCAGCCGATGATTTCGATGTTGAATCTAGAAAGAGTATTTTAGATGAACGTTATTTACCATCTAGATCACGACCACCTCGTCGGGAACTCCCGTTTTTTCCCGATCTCCACGCCGAGGTTTCGAGATCGTGGATTAAACCGGCGTCTTTCAGAGTGCATAACCCACAAACTAAGAATTATAGTAAAGTTCAAGGGATTGATCATTATGGTTATTTGACTATGCCTCGTGCTGAAGACACACTAGCGAGCTATCTCTCCCCTGAGTCTTCTTCTTCTCTGAAAGCCCCGACGTTACCCACCAAACCATTAAAAAATACATCTTTGTTGGTGGGTAAAGCGTATTCGGCAGCAGGTCAGGCCGCAGCATGTTTGCACACTATGTCGATTCTCCAAGCGTACCAGGCTGACTTGCTGAAGGACATAGACGATAGTGAGGAAGTTAGTGCTGACGCAATTCGAGAATTGCGTCGCACGACAGATT
This sequence comes from Siphateles boraxobius, assembly GCF_051911475.1. Taxonomy (NCBI): domain Eukaryota; kingdom Metazoa; phylum Chordata; class Actinopteri; order Cypriniformes; family Leuciscidae; genus Siphateles; species Siphateles boraxobius. The sequence continues at coordinate 3,313,737 of NW_027509182.1, forward strand.
TATCTCTCCGAGCCACCAAGGCCACGGAACGCCATTTATGGTTAAATTTATCAGAAATAGAAGATAAAGAGAGATCTGTTCTTCTGGACGCACCGCTGTCACCTACAAGTCTGTTCGGCTTGTTCGGCTCTATAAATTGTGTCGTCGATAGGTTTCAAGAAAATAAGAAACAAGCGGCTGCGTTTCAGAGGTTTCTTCCTCGCCGGTCTATTGTCCCCGAGGCTGCTCGTAGTATAAAGTCTGAGCAGCCTCATCCGTCTACGAGCTCCGCTCACAGAGTTCAACAAAAACAGAGCGTCGCCGCACGGGCACCTCCTCAATCTACGGTTCCTGAGTGGCGCTCGCAGCCCAGACCTGTTAGGGGTAGACAAGATCTGAGGACTGTTATCTCTAGGAGAGCTTGGGCTAAGAAGAAGTCCTGACGCCAAGGCTATCAGGCTTCTGAGGGTGGTCCCCTCCAGGGAGGAACGGTTCCGAGGAACCGTCCCTCCTTGGCACCCTCCGGGGGGCGACTCTCCGAGGAGAGCCGCAGCGCTGCCACTTCGGTTGTTCCCTGCCGGTTCGCCGCTTCAGGGCACCGAGGTGTCAGCGTCCCCGTGCAATCCTCTGAGGAGGGTTGTAGAACGGTCAGTTCGGTTGTTCCCTGCCGGTTCGCCGCTTCAGGGCGCCGAAACGATTGTTCAATCAAAATCAGAGGCCAGTCTCGAGAGACTGGTTCCCTTATCGGAATTTCTGGCAGCGTGGAAACTTCTGCCAAATATTTCTCTATGGGTCCTGCACATAATAGAAAAGGGTTACAGAATTCAGTTCGGTTCTCGTCCGCCCAGATTTCAAGGAGTCCTCCCCACGGTGGTGGACTCACAGCAGGCTCTGGTAATGGAGCAAGAAGTACTGATACTTCTTCGAAAGGGAGCTATAGAAAGGGTTTCTCCTCCCACCAGAGAGTCAGGGTTTTACAGCCGTTACTTCATTGTTCCAAAGAAGGATGGAGGGCTGCGTCCTATTCTAGACCTGCGCCAGTTAAACAGCAGGGTTCAGAAACTCAAGTTCAGAATGCTTACACTCAAACAGATTGTATCACAAGTTCAGTCCGAGGACTGGTTTGTCACAATAGACTTGAAGGACGCGTACTTCCATGTATCTATCCATCCTCATCACAGGAGGTTCCTGAGGTTCGCTTTCGGGGGCGAAGCATACCAATATCGGGTTCTTCCATTTGGCCTAGGTTTATCTCCCCGCACTTTTACAAAATGCGTGGATGCAGCTCTGGCTCCGTTGAGACTCCAGGGCATCCGCGTATTAAATTACATCGACGATTGGTTGATTTTAGCTCAGTCAGAGCAGGTGGCGGTTCAGCATCGAGATGCTGTTCTGTCCCACATAAAGAGTTTGGGGTTGCGGCTAAACACCAAAAAGAGTGTGCTCCTCCCTGCTCAGAGGACCACTTTTCTAGGTGTTATTTGGGATTCGACCACAATGCAGGCACGCCTGTCTCCTGCTCGTATTTCTGCGATTCTCACAGCCGCAAAGAATGTGAAACTAGGCCAGTCACTCACTGTGAAACAGTTTCAGAGACTGTTGGGTCTCATGGCAGCTGCGTCCAACGTTATTACTTTTGGCCTTCTGTACATGAGACCCCTGCAGTGGTGGCTCAGGACCAAGGGGTTTTCTCCGAGGGGAAATCCGTTCCGCAAGATCAAGGTCACGCGGCTATGCCTTCGTGCCTTGGCCTTGTGGAAGAAACCTTGGTTCCTCGCCCAGGGCCCAGTGTTGGGGGCTCCTTGTCGACGCGTCACGCTTTCGACGGATGATTCCCTCACGGGATGGGGGGCGGTCATGAGTGGCCGCTCGGCGCAAGGTCTGTGGCAGGACCATCAATGTTCCTGGCACATAAATCGTTAAGAGTTGATGGCGGTATTTCGAGCACTCAAATATTTCCTGCCAGACCTGAGAGGCCATCACGTGTTGGTCCGCACAGACAACACTTCGGTGGTCTCCTATATCAACCATCAGGGGGGTCTGAGGTCACGTCACCTTTGCAAATTGGCCCATCAGATCCTCCTATGGGCCCAGGGGAAGTTACTGTCGCTCAAGGCGGTATATATTCCGGGGCGTCAGAATGTGGGAGCAGATATTCTGTCGAGACAGGGGCTGAGGCCCGGGGAGTGGAGACTTCACCCAGAAGTGGTGGAGTTCCTGTGGGAAAAGTTCGGTCGTGCTCAGGTAGACCTTTTCGCATCATCAGATTCAACCCATTGTCCCATGTGGTTCTCTCTAACGCACCCAGCTCCTCTCGGTCTGGATGCTATGGTGCAGTTGTGGCCGAGGCTGCACCTGTACGCCTTTCCCCCGATATCTTTGCTTCCGGGGGTTCTGGAGAGGGTTCGCCGAGAAGGGGCTCGTCTGCTACTAGTAGCCCCTTATTGGCCGACCCGAGTTTGGTTCTCGGACTTGGTGTCTCTTCTGGACGGCTCCCCCTTGGAGATCCCAATCAGGGTGGACCTCCTGTCTCAGGCCGGGGGCACGATATTTCACCCTCGGCCGGAGTTGTGGAAACTGTGGGCCTGGCCTCTGAGGGGGCCAGGCTCAGGGAGACAGGTCTTTCGACCGATGTTGTAGAAACCATTCTTCAATCCAGAGCTCCTTCCACGAGAAGGCTGTATGCGCTAAAATGGAAACTTTTCACCACGTGGTGTGTTGAACGTCAGTTAGATCCTGTTAACTGCCCTGTTGGTTCAGTTCTTGATTTTCTGCAAGACCGTTTCTCGGCCAGGTTATCTCCTTCCACCCTAAAGGTTTATGTGGCGGCTATATCTGCCTACCACACCCCTCTGGGGGGTACTTCTATTGGGAGAAACCCTCTAATTACTCGCTTTCTCCGTGGTACATTGAGGTTGAGACCTGCACTGCACTCTAGAGCACCGGCTTGGGACTTGGCCATTGTACTCGAGGGTCTGGCTTTAGCTCCCTTTGAGCCCATCGAGGAGGTTTCTGAAAAGTTCCTCACTCTAAAGACTTTATTTCTCCTTGCTATCTCATCTATCAAGAGAATTGGTGATTTACATGCTTTGTCGGTTGCTCCTTCATGTTTGGAATTTGCACCTGGTATGGTGAAGGCATTTCTCTACCCCAGGCCGGGTTATATTCCTAAGGTCCCACTGAATGTTGGATGCCCAATAGTGCTGCAGGCCTTTTATCCTCCACCCTTTAATACCCCTGACCAGGAACAGCTTAACCTGTTATGTCCAGTCCGGGCTTTAGATGCCTACGTTCACAGAGCTGCCCTGTGGCGTAAATCTGAGCAACTATTTATTTGTTTTGGGTCACTCAAGAGAGGATGCCCTGCATCTAAGCAGGTTATGAGTAAATGGATAGTCGAGGCTATTTCATTGGCTTATGAAGCGGCCGGACAGCCTTCACCTATGGCTGTGCGGGCCCATTCTACTCGGAGTATGGCGGCCTCTATGGCCTTAATTTCGGGAGTTTCCCTTCTTGACGTATGTAATGCGGCAGGATGGTCCTCTCCGCATACATTTGTCAGGTTTTATGACCTTGACCTCTCCACTCCTGGGGCGAGGTTGCTTGCTTCTTAGTGTGCGCAGGACCTCACACAGAACGGGCATTTGTCACTATGGCGTAGTGGGTATAGGGTTCCCACCGCGTCTCAAACGCAGCTCGAGTTCCCTTGAAAGGGAACGTCTCAGGTTACGTATGTAACCCTGGTTCCCTGATAGGGAACGAGACGCTGCGTTTGCCTGCCATACTTCCTGCATGCCTTGATCGACTTGCTTCAGGTTTTTCAGAAGCTATCGCGGTCTGATTTCAGGGTTGATTTATAGTTTCCTGGTCTATGACGTCACCTATGTCGTAGCGGGCTTCCATTGGACTGATTTTACACGTGCTTCACGACGTAATCACGCAGAGCGTTCCCACCGCGTCTCAAACGCAGCGTCTCGTTCCCTATCAGGGAACCAGGGTTACATGCGTAACCTGAGACGTTCCCTCAAAAGGGAACTAATCCAAATCTGGATTTGATATTGTTTGTACTTGAACTGATTGACATGAGCTTGTGTGTGAGCTCCACACACCTTACTGAGAGCTGTGAAGTCAGCAGCAACATGAGTCCACATTGCCATTTGATTTGCCATTGAAAGTAAAAAGCAGTTCTCAGTTCGAAGCACATGAGCACAGCTTTTGCCTTGTTTTTTTCTTCTTTTTTTCTGGATGTACTTCAGCACTTATTTTTTTCCAGTAGAGGCCAGCAGAGACCACTGTTAATACAGGAAATGCTAGTGCTATGGGAATGACTACACATGGTAATGCTGAGTTGTACAGTTTTTTTCAAATTGCTTACACACAATTTCTGAAACTATGGCTCCATTTCTCGTAATATAAGTTAGGTTACAGTTATTGAACTGAACAGAATCAAAAACTGAAGTGACTTGAGCTGAATATTCACACTATTGGCTTGATGGTCAAGCTGCTTCTCAGGTGATTTTGAATTTGTTACATACATATATTGTTACATACATATGTAAATATATATATACATATATATTTAAACTATAAACAGAAATTCAATGGGGTAAAAATATTTTATTTCTTTTTTCAAAGCTGAGTTTTGATTTGTATGTGATCAATTTATTTATGGTGGGGTGGTTGGGTGGTGATGGCGCAATGGATAAGACACATGCCTTTGGTGTGAGAGACCCAGGTTCAAATCCACTGTGAGACACCAATGTGTCCCTGAGCAAGACACTTAACCCCTAGTTGCTCCAGAGGTGTGCGAACTCTGACATGTCTAGCAATTGTAAGTCGCTTTGGATAAAAGCATCAGCTAAATAAATAAATGTAAATGTAAATTTATGAGTGTTTTCACACATGATCATTGGGTGCAAGTCATCAGTAAATGAGTGTGGCATGTAGAGAACTGTGTTTAGAGTTTTGCAAAAAAGTTTGTTTTTCAATTTCAAACTGAGTGTAAAGCGTATAATGTGCTTGTAGTTTTGCAGACTTGGTCAAAAGATTAGGTACATGAGTGAATGGTTGCACTGAGTGTGCCTCAAGTTTCACTTTCAGTGTAAGTAATTTGAAAAAAACTGTAATCAATCAGTATTTTTTCAATCAATATAACATACACGTGTGCTATATTGATTGCTAATTACCAAAATGAACAAGACCTATGAGATATTCATACTATCCTATATTAATATAATAAAATTTCAAATGATTAGAGCTCTTTGGGTTTGATTAAATGACTAAATGAAATTAGTGTTGCACAACATGATCGACAGCTTATTATACTTGGGATAGTTCATCCAAAAATAAAAAGTGTCATCATTTACTCAACCCCATGTCATTCCAGACACGTATGACTCTATTTGAAGATATTTGAAGAATATCTAAATGTAGTGTTTTTTTCTCCATACAATAAAAACCAGTGGGGTCCAATGTTGTTTTTTGCATACAATGGACTTTCATTATGGTGTATGTGCTGTAAAGTTTAAAAATGAACAGCCTTATAAAAATTGTAAGTCATTCGTTATACTCTAAATTATAACCAAAAGTTGGATTCAATCTTTGTCAACTTGTTTTCTTTCAATTAGGACAGGTTTTGTATTTCTTTTTGGAACTGGTTGATCGTAGGCCTCATTGATCTGAACTTATGCACCTAATTGGTCAATATTCTATAAAATATGGAAAACAATTTCCACTGTTTATCACACAAATGTGCTTTAATGTTTAAGGAAGTTTGCTTTGAAATGCTTGTATTTTGCACAAAATGAAACAAAGTCATACTTCCTAGTCAAAAATGTCCAGCCTACAATAAAATAAGGAAAATAAAAAACCATAGAAATCTCTCGTTATATTGTTATGTATATGGTATATTATCACCAGATATTGGATTCAATATTTTTGTCAACTTGTTTTCTTTTAAATTAGGACAGGTTTTGCATTTATTTATGAAACTGATTGATCTAGGGCCTGATTGATCTGAGGATAAAGTTTATCTCTGTGAAAAAGATAGTCTGTGATACTCAAAATAGTTTGTTTGTGTACATGCATGTGTGTATGTGTGTGTGCTCGCGGTTACGCGGGTCTGCATGTATCCACAAATGCAGACCTTTATCTTTTCAAGCACACATGTAGACATGTGAAAATTAACATGCTCCTGAACACTATATGTTTCCCTTATTTTCGATCTCCCCCATTCATTGTCAATGGATGGTCATTTTTGAACAATATAAGCTTAGAGGTCACTTATTCAAAAATAAATACAAAACCTGTCCTAATTGAATGAAAACAAGTTGACAAAAAGATTGAATCCAATATTTGGTGGTAATATAGCATAACAAGAGATTCATAAGCATTTTTTTTTGTACGCCGGTCATTTGTAAGTGTAAGTGTTATGTAAATGGGAAGTGTAATTTTGCCATTTTGTGACGTCTGATGCGATAACATTAACTAACATTTTCGGGAAAAAGAAAATACTCTCCTTTTGTGTACCGAACACAACCCACTCCCGAAATTTGGTTTGGAACCACATGAGGGTGAGTAAATGACGTGGCAACATTGCGCATTACACATCGTTTTCCCTCAAAGCAGATGCCACGGACACCAATGAAAAGAATCTGTGTTGATGTCTTCACCCATCACACAGTGGAACATATTGCTTACTAGTGGCACAATGAGGCTGGGTGACTTTAGTTACACGTTCCTGTGGACTGGCAGACTGTAACAATGGCTACTGAGGCCCTGGTCCCTACATCTATGTGATAAGGCCATGATCTGGTTTCACTCCATCCTGCTGGTGCTGATTGACATCCTTGAATGCAGCTTTTGATGCAAGGCTCCAGTTTAATTAAAGCATTTACCCAGAGATCTGTAGAGAGGTCTGCTGATAAATACTGAATGGAGTTCATCCACTGGTGTCCATGGCATGATGGGAACAGACTAGTACTTTGTGGCTGGATACAATTAGCCAGAATTCTGAGTTTTGCTGTGTTTTCAGATCTTTTTATTGGGTCTGGGTGAGTAAAGTAGTTCTGGATCAGAAAGGCCCAGGCCTCTCTGCCACAGCAAGCTCTGCCAACACGGTTCAGCCTCTGTGGCCCTGAGTAACGGGCAGTGTGAGATTTCACACGGTCGAAACATGGCACTGACTCTCTGGTGTCAGGGTGGCAGTGTTAGAGCGAGGCGGGATCAGCTCTCTATCCACTGGGGCTGATATCAGGGTGTCAGGCTACCTGTGTGGGCTTGACGGAGTGTTATAAAGTCACTGGCAATCCGTCCGCCCGCTGTTGCGACCCCTGAACTCCATAGCTGTCTCTGAGCTTGAATGCTCACGGTTCCCTGTAGCTTTGAAGCGAGGCACTCTTGCAGTGCACTTCTGTCCTGATGTGTCGGTGATGAAATCGATGGTGAAAGGGAAAGCTTAATGTAGACTTTGCTATCTGCATTCCGTGGCGACTGCTGCCCAACAACAATGTGCGCCGATAGTTTGTATGGCATCTGAGAGAGGGGGCTGAGTTGTGGACGGGCAGAAACAGGTAACAGATACCCTTCTGTCACCTGTTCCTTACACCACCACTGACAACAAGGACCCCCATTCACAACCCTCCCTCCTATTCTTCCCTCCAACTATGAATAAGTAATCATTCCATCCAAGAGGCGGTCAGGGAACTTGGACCGGACCATTTCATGTGGCAGGCGCGGGTAAAGCGATCCCCCCATCATAGGCAACCAGAGCCGGAGAAGGCCTCTTCTTCAGCCGGTCTGTAACCCAACCTGTGGCTTTCGCTCTATCTGTTTACCTGCTGCATCAGGCTGGCCCTTTATTCCAGTGAGTGGCAGCTCAAGAGGGGCTCACTTTCACCTCTGTACCATGGCACATTGTAATATTTAATGGCAAACAAGCTTAAGGGGGAGCATGGGTAACTGGACCCTGCGTTTTCCACCAAGAAATGGAGGTTAAAAAGGCAGTTTAATCTTCACCATTGTAGCGCAACACACATTGAAGTGCAACATGTTTTCATGGGCATATCTGTAGTGGTTTGCCATGAAATAAATATTCTAAACATTCTTATATTCTAAATGTTACTCAGAGAAAGGGTCTTTGGTTTAATTCATTTGAAGTGCTTGTGTTAAATGTTACACTTCTAGATGTAAGAAAAAATTACTGCTATCTCTTGCTCTGGTCATGTTGATTTTCTAACAGAGTTTGCAGATTTTCTTTCCGACTTATTGGTTTATGAGGATAGCGCATCATATATAGATTGATTGTCATATACAGATTGTTGATTTTCATATTGCCACATATAGAAGCAATGCATTAGGACTTGAGTTTAGACTCACTAAACTCTTTTGGGATCAAACAAAATGTCAACAGTCACACTTATAACTTTAACCATACACCAGACCAGGGGTTCTCAACTCTTGCCGTCCGGGGCCACTTTTCCGTTTAGCTCCAACCTTGGTCAAATTCACCTGCCTATAACTTTCTAGAAATCCTGAAGACATTGATTAGCTTGTTCAGGTGTTTGTTTAGGGTTGAAGTAAAACCCTGCAGAGCCCCCCAGCACTAGTCTTAATTATATCACTTGGAACTTATGTTACTGATATGTATATATTACACCTTAATGATATTAGAGATCATTGTCCCATCTCGTGCTCCCTGCGTGTAGTTGAGATTAGTTATATTAAACCACATTCGTTCACTGGGTATAACTATTGTTGTAACCACCAGCGCTTGAAGTGGAAAGAGATAAAGTGCCGGTACTCCCCTCTGGGGAGTCAGGCAATCTATCAATTTGCCACTTCTATAATTCATCATCAAAAACCTTTATTCTAAGGCTATAAATGTCACAATCAGCTGCCTGGTCATTATTTAGAAGAGCGAAATAACTACATGTTGTTTCTCTGTCTCTGTCATTCACTCTAATAAGCAGTTTAAATCAGTGCATTGACTGAGTGCTGTTTGCCATGGACTGTAAAATAATATGTTTATGATTTATCAGAAATTTGCGCAAATCTTTTGTCAAATCAGCTTAAGTTCACAAAGTTCACATTGCTCAGATTGAATAATATTTTTTTTAAGGCAACCAGGTTAGGCTACTTTAAGTTAAACCTACAAATCATTTTTACAGTGTGAATGTCTTTAATAATGTATGTGCATGATGTTTATCTAATGCCACATCCACAATATTTTACATTCCATCCACAATTACATTTTCAAATGAAAATAACATTTTCTAAAGTGTCTTCACGTTCTATTTTCGCTGGAGGAAAACAATAGTGTGATGAGGGGTGAACGCAACGAGAACTTTACAGTGGATGGGAAACTGTCTCTTTTTGCTCCTGCATTACTTTACGTAAACTGCATTCATGACAAGAAAAGTAGAAAGAGGCCTAGTGATGCGGCCCTGTTACCAGCCACATGTGAGAAGTACCGGTACACAAGAAAAAGTGAGGGTGAGGATACACTACAGCTTAAAATATAGAAGTGTTGGTACTGCGTACGGGCCACTTCAAGCACTGCTAACCAATAAAGACTAGTAACCTGCCTGATCAGTCTCCACTCTGTGAGCCTCATACATACAGATACACTTTATGTATATGGGCACAATTCTCTCTTGCACCCTAGATACTGTCACTTCCCTTCAGGTTAAAAAAAGAGAAACGTCATACATCATGGTACATCATACTTGTGCTCTTAAAGGTGAGGTAAGTCATTTTTGAAATATGCTGTTTGGGAGTTATTCTGTCTGACACAACAACAAATGTGTAGCCAATCAGCATTAGGGGGCGAATGACGGTGGAGGAGAGAGAATGATTAAGAGGGAGATTTGAACTGAAGAAAGACTGCAGAAATAGAGATGAGACACAATACAAAAGAGAAAAGCTCAGAAGAAATCAGTGGAAAATAAATGGTTATGTCTGGGCAAAAGCTTTAGGACCCGTGTTAATATTTTTAACGCTGTCCAGCGCTGGAGAGAGCTAAGAGTGAAGCCCTGAGAACAGACACAGATGTTGCTTTGATTCGGCTCCACAAGTGAGTGACACTGGGTTTGAGTGCCATTGTGTGTCTGGAGCTGCTGTGCTGTTGGCAAATAACAACCAACTGTTTTGTAATTGTTTGTAATTACTATTGTGTACTGTAAGTTCGTTTTTTGTGCTTCCTTGTTCATCATCTGCACTTTTTTTTTCGTGAAGCATTATTCTGTTGCGCTTCTGCTATGATAAACAAAAATCCTCTCTTGTATTGCGTGCGTAACAGAGCCAGTTATTTAGTTGCGCTGACAACTGCTGGTGAATGCGGTGTTTAGCATCATTGTTACACATTAGTGTACTCTGTTAGGATTGGAGGGTGAGTTTTGGAGGTGGAGCAATGAAAACGGGGTGTGTTTGTTTGGGTTGATTTCAAATATCAACATTGGCCAACAGCATATTTCAAAACCGACTTACCCCACCCTTTAGAAATCACTCGTAACCTTGAGTGCAAATGGGGGAAAAACTAACTTAAAAGCTTTCTGAACTGTTGTCAGGGTTTTGTCTTGTTTAGTTGTAGGTTTTTTTTTTTTTTTTTTTTTTTTTTACACGTATCTTGGTTTCATGTTTACCCTTTCAGTTTAGTCTTCATTTTGCCCAGTTAGACTCCTTGGTTACTGATTACGTTCACCTATGGTTCCCTTGTTAAGCCTGTGTATATATTCTCCCTTTTCCGTTCAGCCCCTTGTCTGTTCGCATCTATGTGTAATGTGGTAATTATTCTGTGTGCATTCTTTTAGTGTTTATTAAAGTATCCATATTTGTTATTTCTTGCATCATGTATCTTATTAAAACCATAAAGTGCATGACAACTGTGTGGAAAGACAGCATTTCTAGCTATAGAAAGCTGCCAGGGCAGAGCATTGCCGAGGACTTATAGAAAATAACCAAAACAATGCTAGGTTATTCAGTACAGTGGCATGATTAACAAATAATCAGACATAGTCAGAACTTAACATTCCAACAGAGCTTAGTAGTAATGACTTTTTTTCACTGAGAAAATAGAAAACATCATAAATACAATTATAAATACACAATCTAAAAACATTTACACTGATTTTAGCATCAAATAACATCATCCAAGAACAACTACAGTTCTTTACTACAATAGGACAGGACAGGAAGAGCTTGCTAAACTTGCATCAAAGCCAAGTCTGTATACAGTATACAAGATACCATACCCAGCTACTGAAAGAACTGCTCCCTGTATCAGGAGAGCCCATTCTCTATATTATTAACTCCTCTTTATAGGTTATTATGTCCCAAGTATGGCAGTTATTAGGCCTCTGATTAAGAAACCACTACTGGATCCTGGTGAATTAGCAAACTACAGACCCATCTCACACATTTTTCTCTAAAATTGCTATGGCCATTTTTGACAGACCAAAATCTATATTTAGGCAGCTTCAAAGGGATCCACATGACCCACCAATAAGGGTCTTCTCTAGCAAAATAATCAGTTATTTTCTGAAAGAAAATAATGTACTTTTTAATGACAAATGTTTGACTTGGTCTAACAGTTGAGTTCACAACCTCTTGCTTGATGTATGCACAGAGGTCAGGTTAGACTTTCATCAATATATTACAAAATATAATTCTGACTAGAATAAGAACCGTAAAAAATTAACTAAACTAAATTCAATCAATGCTCTGTAGGCCTATCTGCCTGAACTCAAACCTTCCTCCTGGTCTGCATCGACTTAAACTGGGTGCTTGCCTTTGCATACTCAAACACATCAAGGGAGACTGATGCAGAGGCAATTGTCATTCAATTTTGTGTCTTGGAAAGACGATTTCTCGTTACAGTTTTAATTTTGTTCTCGAGGCTCAAACCGCACTCTACTGCCACACTGGAGACTGGAATTACTAGCGCCACTTCAGCCAAAGTTTTGTAGTCTGGAAACATTTCTCCCTGGGAAGTGATCAGAATTTTGCAGGACTCTCTGAATGTGGGATTTCCCGATCCTGCAAGCACTGCTTCACTGGGAGGAAATCCTGCAGCATGTGCTCCTTCTGCTCCAGTTGCACAGCGGCATGCCTCTGCATCCATTGTGGTCACAGACGTCCTCCAAAGCATCCAGTCCATAGCTCTTCAATGCACGGTCAGTGCCTGGATAGCCAGATGCATTGAGTATGGTGTCAAGGTCAGCGATGAGACCCACATTCTCCAAAGGGAATCTTTTTCTGATCAATATGGTGAGCTCCGCGATCTACTCTGTGTGCAAAAGTTAAACATTTTATGCTTCTGTGTCAGTGTAATGTCACAGAACTTGCTGTCTTGTAATGCCTTGTTGAATTCTGTCTCCGCCTCACCTGGCCCATTCATCAAATCCTCTAGGCTAGCAAAGGTCATGTTGGATGTGTGAGTTGTTAACATCATCTTTTTGGAATGTGAGATACCTGCGGTTCACCACGGACAAGACATCAGGCAACAGGTGTGTTAGGGCAGGGAATGTGTCTGGATGTGCTTTCTAACACCCTTAGCTACAGTTCAGTTTTTTTTTTCTTTGCATTTTCCTCCTCCTTCAACACCGATACCAGAGAAACCCAATTGGCACGTATGCCCTTTACTGCGCTCTCCAAAGACAGCCAGCGTGTAGCCGATAGTTGTTTTAGGCTCAACAATGTCTTCTTGTCTTGTTAATCCATTTCGTTTAGGAGTTGGTTTAATCGGTTTGTTCAAATGATAAGCATATAGTAGTATGTGAATATATTAATGACACCATCACATTCGCTCCATCACTTCCCAGTCCAACTACCCGATCCATAGCTACACCATTGGCAAATATTTTATTTTTGTTGTGATGCATTCTGGTGTGCCACAGGGTATTACATGATTCCCAATGAACACAGTTTCAGGCTCCCCTCTCTGCTGTGTCAGGTATGTGATCAGCATTTTCTCAACCATGAAATTAGTAGATTCATCAACTATTATCCCGATTTATCTGCTGTTGGCGATGTGATCATCCAAAGCGCTATTTATGGTCATTGCTATAGCCTCCTCGTTTTTGACTGACAACTTGTGGTGGTTGTATGTGCGTGCACTGTTCAGGTTTGGACACCCAGCAGACTGTAAGAGGTGTATTAGGTTATGATATTGATGGCTAGGTGTTTGTATTTGCCATATGCAACACAACCTTAAACTGTGTTTTTAATGCCTTGTTACAGGCAGCCTGTGATTTTTCGACATGCTTGACCATTGCCACACTCTGGTTGACCACCACTGAAGCTTTGATGTGGCGATGGCTACTTAGTTGATAATTCAAAGCTGATTTCAGCATCCTCTGCCAAATCCGTTACTCAATTTAGCTTTTCTAAAGATGTCGCAGAACATTTTCCCACCTTCCCTCCTCAGCTATGTGAACTCCTGCCCACACTGAACACAGAACTCCCTCCTGACCTCCTTGCTGCCACTTGGTTGTCCCGTAACAACTGTTGGTGACTGATAAATGTTGTCTATTTGTCCTTCATCCTCCAATGCATCAGTTCCTCTTTTTTCACCTTTATTAACAATCTCACAACTATTTGGCCATTTGAAGAAACTTCTCAAACTCAGCTGCCGTGATATTTTTGCAACTGTATTCAGCAGTGACAAAGACAAGACAATACAAGATAATTGCCAATTAATATGTGCAATTGCCACAACTGGACAGGAGTTGGAATCACAATTACAAATCACAATAGATATGCACGTTGGGAATGTCACGTGTGACCTCGGTGGCAACAATTGTTCTGTATTAATAATAAAATACTGCTTCTTGCCTATAAACCCCTAAATGGTCTAGCTCACTCTACAACCCCATTTCCAGAAAAGTTGGGACATTGTGTAAAATGCAATAAAATCAAGAATCTGTGATTTGTTAATTCTATTTAAACTTTTTTTTTAACTGACAAAAAAAAAAAAAAAGTTTTCACTGGCCAACATAATTGTATTTTGTAAATATGAACAAATTTTGATTTTGATGGCTGCAACACCCCCCAAAAACACACCCCACACACTTTTATTTTGGGACAGAGACAAAATAAAAGTGAAAAGATTTTCCAAATTAGATTATCCAACTCTTTTGAAACAGTCCACAATGAGCAGGTGAATTGGTAATAGTTGAGGGTATCGTGTTTGGGTGTAAAAGTGCTTCCCTTTTTAAGCAAAGATGGATCATGGCTCATTACTTTGTGCCAAATATCATGAGAGAAATGTCAAACAATTAAAAAATCACATTTCTCAATGCAAGATTGCAAATAATTTATGTCTTTCATCATCTTCCATACATAATATTGTCACAAGATTCAGGGAATCCAGAGAAATCTCAGTCTGTGTTGGGTAAGGCAGGAGACCTCTGTTGAATGTGTGTGACCTCTGAGCCCTCAGATGGCATTGCACAAGATACCATCAGGCTATTCCGTTAAATACAGCCACATGTGCTCAGGAGTAATTTGGAAAACCATTTTCAATGAACACAGTCTGGCAAAAGTCAATCATTTGACTTTTAACAAGTTTTTTTTTCAACATTGCAACATTAGATTTATAAACAGCTCCTGATGAACACATTAATTATTATTTTAATTATCACTCAGTAAGTCATTTAGTCATGTATTACGGTCTCTGGGATGGCTTTTGCCTTTCAAACACATTAAAATGTACAAATTCACGCTGAAAAGGTCAGCTGAACCTCTTTTCCCTGATATATTTACTTTAAGTAAGCCCTTAGATTTTAAGCTAATAAGTTAGGCCAATAATAAAATTAAGTCAATATTAATAATAAATACTAATAAAATAAAGTTCACGGTTCTATGATGTCGGTTAGTGGTCACATAACATGCAGGTAAACGCTTTTTAAAATCTTTTTTAGTAAATGTTTTATTTTAATTAGTTTATTTTGATCATTTAGTTACTTAATAGCTTTTCATTAAACTCACAAACCCCTGCAGTTCCATTACGAACCCCAGTCTTGGAAACCCTGACGTAATGTAATTTTTAATGTACTTCATGTTGTTGATAACAATGGAATATATTTTATTTATCAATATGGTACACAATTATCCTATTCAAATTAATGTGATAAACGAGTTAGGTCAAAAGTAATCTAATAAGTTATCAAAAAGTAGTCAGAATACATTGCCTAAACTGATTAATCTATACTTAGTACAATTGTTGTAGAAAAAAAAAAAAGTACTTTTGTAGTACAAAGTTTCCACGATTTGCAGAAGTTTCTCTCTCATCTTGCCCTCTCAGTGCAAGTCCTTGTTTTCCTAGAGCAATATGTCAAAGTACTAACAAACAAGTATTTTAAACAGGTTAAAATACCTGTTTGCTGCTCAACAGTGGCTTTTTTTATAGCTGCCCTTTTAATAAAATTAATTTGTTTGACAGAAACGTCCCATAATAAGCCTTTATCTGACTGGGTTCTTCTATGCTCTAAAATTTATTCGCAAATCTGTTGATTGTTCGACAATCTCTGTTCAGTTTTTGCTAAATACAGTATTGATTGTCTTTATGCCTTTTGCAAGACATTGCAGCATTTCATACTTTTCATGTTCAGAAGGCTCTTTCTTCCTCTCCCATTTAACTTGTACTTGCTTAATAATGTTGAACAACCTTTTTAAGTAGGTTTTCCATTCTAAAAAAGACTTGACAAACTATTTAACAAACTTGTCTGATACCAGTTATCTAAAAAAGATACAAGAAATAAGACAAACACTTCCTTTAAAAAAACTAAAATCTGTTTAGTGTACTAAAATCCTAATGTCTCCTGCACACATATTTGGAACACAGTGTAGCTAAGCATTAATGCCGATTCCAATTCTGGTATTGGATACTAAAGGTCAGGAATCAGATACTTGTTATACAACTAAAATTTCAATTCTACTTATTGATTCCTTTGTGTGCATTTTAATGTGATTTTAAACCATTCAAGCGCAAGAAAAGAAGACTTGCACGCTGTTTTCTGTGCTGTGCACCCAACGTGCGCACACAAAAAGCTGCCTCTCATATAGTGCGCAAACATTGAATTGAGTACCATTTTGCGTCTTTTTGCACTTGAACGGACAAATATCCTCGTAAACCGAGTTTGGTTTAGTCTTAAGTGAACGTAAACAGTTGAAAAAAATTAAACATGTGTAACAGTATATTGATCCCAGGTTTCGTTCTTAAAGCGACAGCAGCCTAATGATTCTAATGTGAATTTTCTTTTTTGTTTTTTCAAAATGGCTATATTTTGATATTCACACTTTAACACGTCTCAACATGTCTCTGTTGAGCCATTTGAAATGAGTTCAGTATTAACTACAGTATTCAGACAATGGTATATTTTGTTTTTTAAAGATGTGATAAAAATTGTGGCGCTACAGTATCTCAAACAATCAGAATACAATGGCTTTCACAGTTTCCCTGGATCCCCTTACAACCTCTACACACAGTACACTTTCAGCTTCACACTGATAAATACTGCAGCCAGCAATGTTCAGCATCAATAATTCACTGTCTTTCCAGCTGCAAGTCTTGCAGGTCAAAATTACCCATGTAGTGAGATACTATTTTAGCCATATTTGTGATAGGAAAGAAATATTTAATATTTAACATGTCATTGTGCATGTAGAGGATAACAGGCAGGTGTGTTGTAAGAAAGCTTGCACTAACCTAGATGTGTTATTTCTATTGTTTGTAGTTTTTCCAACCATAAAGCTTTTAAACAGACTAAGAAATCATGAGACTTGTAGAGGTCATGAAATCATGTGAAGGATTCCTTCTTTTTCTCTTGCTGCTTTTCTCAACTTCAACAGTATTGCCAAGTTGAGCATTCAAGCGCTACCAAGAACATTTTTTGCTGACTGTGAGAGGAACTTGTACTTGACTTCTTTGTCACTTTCCCAAGCCAGTGAATATGCTTTTGGATTGCTCATGCCCGATCAGTGAAGAGGAAAATCCACATTGCGAAGCTCAACAGATTCCAGAGGCTTTTAGATCAATTCTTTCCCTGGAGAACTACCGACTTTTTGTTGATGATTTCATTATTGGGAAAAGTGAGAATTCACTTCCAAAGCAAGTGCGCTAGGAAGGCAAAATGATTCAACTTACTGAGTGATTTTCTACACTACTGTCTTTTTGTAACTCTTAGAAGTTTGTATCACAGTTAATGTACTAAATGTTACCTTAAGGGTGATCAGGCTTTTCAAATATAACATGGATTGTTCCTTCAGTAGTTGTGGCATTAATATTTTCCTTTATTATTGCTTACAAGACTAGGTGAAAAATAACTGATCTGCTACAGTACAGCTTGCTTGAAGTGACAGGTGGACCTAAGGGAAAACACCCTCATCTTCTACTTCACTGGATCTAGGGCAGGACACTCAGGTTGCATCCCATTTACATTTCACAGCTCATCCCAATCTTAAAGTTGCTCACAACCCTGGTTGAAAAGAGACTTACTGTCAAATGAATTACCATAATTTACCATGTTTTCATCAGGCCTCAGTGTACCACAGTGACAATCAATAGTGTTAATTTTAGTGGGATAAGATAAGGCAATTTTACATGTTATCTGCTATATAAAGAACAATAAGAAAGGTTAAATGAATAGCTACCTTTACTTCATACTTTACTTAGTTACCCTATAACTACATCGGTTAACATGAATTAACAGAGAAAAATACAGACAAAGCAGTAATTCAATTTGGGTTATGTTCATTTCAACATTTACTTATACATTATTGAAATCAAAAGGTGTATCTGTTCATTTTATTTCATGCACTTGAGTTAAAATTCATTCATTCATTCATTCATTCATTCACGTTAGGGCTAAGATGAGTCATTGCTGACCAATTATATTTTTGCAGTAAAACATTGTATAAAATTCCACACAAATAATTAGAAATCAAAAAATAAATTATCTATAATAATTGTTTGAACTGGTTTGAGACAAATTTTCATTGCATAAAAAGTATGGACATTTTTTATTAACCATAACATATATTAAATATCTAGCAAGTCTGTGCTAGAAATCATGCATAAAGCATGCATGCATTGATATACAACATGCTTCTAACTTGCATGGTCATCAAAAACCAGCCTGAACAGGCATCGATTCATGCTGGTCTAGACTGTAGTAGGGAATAATGAATTAACAACTAAACTGTTGAGTCAGACAGACACTGACATGAAGCCAACAAGGCCAGGATGGCTGTGGTCTAATAAGAAACACTTAAACGACAAGAACGGAGCATTTGGCTGCAGAAAATACCTTATATTCAACTAGTATTGTCTGACATTTCAGCTCAGTCCCTCCTTGCATGTGTTCTCACATGCTTTCAAGGATCATTGCCAGTGGTGAGGACTTCCTTTTGCCCATATGTAAGCTGTCAAATTGAATCTCGTGCAGCTTTCTAGTGGAATCTGGATGATATAATCCCTTGGGCTACTGGCCTTTTGGTGAATGGATCCCTCATACCAGATACTTCCAGCCCCCGGTACCCCAAAGATGGAAGTGCTTCTGTCAGGAAACTGCTGGCATTTAAATGCCCACTGTTTGACTGTTTGAATGATGGGGATTTATGTCTGACTGCCCATACTGGAACTGTCTTTGCAGTAGGTGGCACTGAGACCTGCTGATTTCATATATGACACTTTCACCCTTATGATTTTCATATACAGCAGTAATGACATTGATCTGATGGCTGCATATGTGATGCTGTGCATGACATATGCAACCTGTCACATCTACTTGCTGCTGCTGCATGGATTAGATATTTCTGTGTGAAGTGTTTGTCAGTGATGTTTCAACTTATTGTGTAATGAACAGGAATGCATATCCTCAGCTGATCCAAATACTACATAATTTGCATAAAATTTAACATTTAATAATAAAAAAAAAGATATAATGATCAATATTAGGGCTGGAGCCACACTCTGTTGGAAGGTGGCTCTCCAGGAACACTATTTGTCACCCCTGTACTATTTGTTTTGAATGACAAGTCCTGTACAACAATACCGACTAGACCAATTCGGTGAGTAGGGCACAAGGGGACGGTGCTAACTTCTTTGCAGGGAAGGAGACAAAGATCAGAATGCAGCAGTCCTTTTAGGATCCAAGCAGATGAAGAATACAACGGGAATAACGAAATGTAACTGTTACAACGGTGAGACAAGCAAAGACAAGAGTTGGATCTAAATGCAGGATAGTAACAAACAAATCAAAACAAACAAAAATAGAAGTTAATCCATTAAGGAAAGAGAATGCAACAGCTTTGAAATTAACACAAAGACAATACTAGAAGAACAAACAGAGGATACTGAGGGTGTTAAATAGGCTGCGTGATTGCGTCATGAAGCACGTATGAAATCAGTCAAATCGCGAGACGGAACGTCATAGGCGGGTGACGTCATTGACCAGGAAACTATATAAGCACCCCCAAAACACAAGCGCATCAGCTTCTGATAAGACTGAAGCAAGTGCTCACGGGCATGCTGGGAGTATGGCACAGACACGCAGCGTCTCGTTCCCTTCAGGGAACTAAGGTTACATACGTAACCAGAGACGTTCCCTTTCAGGGAACTCGAGCTGCGTGAAACGCTGTGGGAACGCTAATACCAACGTCGCCATACGAGCAAGTGTCCGTCGTGTGTAGTCAAGGCGCACATTAGGACGAAAGCACCTGCACCCCTGGAGTGGAGCTGAAGTCAAGATGGTAAAACTTTACGAATGTGTGCGGTGAGGACCAGCCTGCCGCAAACGTCCTGAATTGATACTCCTGACAAAATAGCATTAGAGGCAGCCATACTCCTGGTTGAATATGCCCGGACAGCCAAAGGAGAAGGCTGACCTGCAGACTCGTAGGCAAGTGAGATGGCCTCGACCACCCACTTGCTCAACCTCTGCTTAGATGCAGGACAGCCCTTCCTAGGGGGTCCAAAACAAACAAACAAATTTTCACATTTTCTCCACAGGGCAACTCTGTGGACATAAGCATCTAGAGCCCTAACTGGGCAGAGCAGATTTAGTTTCTCTTGGTCTGACGTCAAAAAGGGAGGAGGACAGAAAGCCTGCAGTACAATAGGCCTGACAACATTAGTTGGAACCTTGGGAACATACCCCGGTCTAGGGAGGAGGAAAGCCTTAACCATGCCGGGTAAAATTCCAAGCACGAGGGAGAGACCGATAGAGCTTGAATAGCTCCTATTCTCTTTAATGAAGAGATAGCAAGAAGAAAGATAGTTTTTAGAGTAATGAATTTCTCAGAAACTTCTTCAATGGGCTCGAACGGTGCTAGAGAGAGACCTTCTAGAACAACCGCAAGGTCCCAGGTCGGCACCCTCGTGCGAACTGCTGGCCTCAGCCTCAAAGTGCCACGAAGGAAACGAGTTATAAGTGGGTATCTCCCGAGAGATGCTCCACTTAAAGGGACGTGGTAAGCAGATAAGGCCGCCACGTACACCTTCAGTGTGGAGTGGGATAACCCTGTGGAGAAACGCTCCTGAAGGAATTCCAGCACTTCACCCACCAGGCAGTTAACTGGGTCCAACTGGTGTTCTCCACACCAAGATGTGAACATCTTCCATCTCAAGGCATATAATTTCCTAGTGGGTGGAGCTCTGAAGTGGAGGATGGTCTCCACGACCTCAGTCGAGAGACCAGATTCTATGAGCTGGGCCCCCTCAGAGGCCAAGCCCCCAACCCCCCCTAGTTCTGGGCGGGGTGAAGAATCAACCCAGTCGCCTGAGAGAGAAGGTCCCTCCTGATCGGAATCTCTAGAGGAGAGCCGTCGAGGAGAGAAATTAGGTCCGCAAACCAAATTCGGGCCGGCCAGTACAGGGCTACCAACAGTAGACTGACGCCGTCCCGGCGAACCCTTTCCAGAACTCCTGGGTGCAGAGCAATCGGGGGAAATGCGTACAGGCGTGACCTCGGCCACTCCTGTACCATCGAGTCCAACCCCAGAGGGGCTGGGTGACTTAGGGAAAACCACAGTGGGCAGTGTGATGTTTCTCTGGATGCAAATAGGTCTACCTCGGCACGACCGAAATGTTTCCACAGGAGCACCACCTCGGGATGAAGTCTCCACTCCCCGGGCCTCGGCCCCTGCCTCGACAGGATGTCTGCCCCCTGATTTAAATACCCCGGGATATAAATCGCCCATAATGAAAGAAGCTTCCCCTGGGACCATATAAGGATCTGGTGAGCCAGCTTGTATAACGGGCGCGAATGCAGACCCCCCTGATGGTTTATGTAAGAGACCACCGATGTGTTGTCTGACCGGACAAGAACATGATGACCTCTGAGGTCTGGGAGGAAGTGTTTCAGAGCCTGAAACACCGCCAGCATTTCTAGACAATTTATATGCCATTGAAGATAATGGTCCTGCCACAGACCCTGAGCTGGGCGACCACTCATGATCGAGGCATCCGTCGTTAGTGTTACACAACGACACGGAGCCCCCAACACAGGGCCTTGGGACAGGAACCAAGGTTATTTCCACATAGCCAGGGCGCGAAGACACCGTCGCGTGACCCTGATCATGCGGAGCGGGTTTCCCCTTGGGGAGAACCCCTTGGCCCTAAGCCACCACTGCAGCGGCCTCATGTACAGCAGGCCGCAAGGTATAATGTTGGACGCTGCTGCCATAAGACCCAGAATTTTTTGATATTCTTTTACAGTAAGTGACTGGCCTAGCTTTGCCTGTTTGACGGCTAAGAGAATCGAAGCTATACGAGCAGGAGACAGACGTGCCTGCATCGTCGTCGAAACCCAAACCACACCCAGAAAAGCGGTCCTCTGTAATGGTGAAAGCACACTCTTCTTGGCGTTGAGCCTCAACCCCAACTTTTTGCTATGGGCGAGCACGACATCTCGATGCCGAATCGCCTGATGCTCCGATTGAGCTAGAATCAACTAATCGTCGATATAATTTAAAATGCGGATGCCCTGGAGTCGCAGCGGAGCCAGAGCTGCATCCATGCATTTCGTGAAAGTTCGGGGAGACAGTGCTAGGCCAAACGGAACAACCCAATATTGGTACACTTTGCCCCCGAAAGCGAACCTCAGGAACTTCCTGTGTTGTGGAAGGATGGAAATATGGAAGTATGTGTCCTTTAGATCTATCGTGACAAACCATTCCTCGGACCTGATCAGTGACACGATCTGCTTGAGA
This sequence comes from Siphateles boraxobius, assembly GCF_051911475.1. Classification (NCBI taxonomy): domain Eukaryota; kingdom Metazoa; phylum Chordata; class Actinopteri; order Cypriniformes; family Leuciscidae; genus Siphateles; species Siphateles boraxobius. Next base: position 3,335,925 of record NW_027509182.1, read on the forward strand.
GTCAGCATCTTGAACTTGAGCTTCCCTACTGAGCGATTTAATAGGCGCAGATCTAAAATTGGACATAACCCCCCATCCTTCTTCGGAACGATGAAATATCGGCTGTAATAACCCAACTCGCTGCTGGGAGGAAGAACTCGTTCTATAGCCCCCTTCAGCGGAAGGGTTTTCACCTCTTGTTCCATAACCAGAGCCTGCTCGGGGCCCACCACTGTGGGCAGTACCCCTCTGAAGCGAGGTGGGCGTGATCTGAACTGAATTGCGTACCCATACTCGATAGTCTGTAGGACCCATTGAGATACATTTGGAAGGCTTTTCCACTCTGCCAAAAATTCTACTAAGGGTACCAGTCTCTCGAGACTGGCCTCTGGAATATTTTGAGTGGCAGACACAGTGCCCTGTAACGGCGCACCGGCAGGGAACAACTGCCCTGACCACTCTGGACCACTCCTCAGAGTGGACGAGCGTCCCTCGGGAAAAAGCTCGCTGGGACCGTCTACGCCCCGGCGCGCAGGCGGGGTTGGGAGAACGGGCCCCTGAGGGCACCGAGAGAGAACGGGCACCGTGTAATGCGGCGAACACCCTCCCCTCTCGGTGGGGACCACCCTCAGCATCCTGACGCTTTTGGCGTCAGGACCTCTTCTTTCACGAGGCCTTCTTGGCAACGATAACTGTCCTCAGATCAGCCCTGCCCCTAGACAACCTTGTCTGAGAGCGCCGCGTCTCGTCCCAGTTATGCTGAGGAGGAGCACGAGATGCGACGCTCTGTTTTTGTTGCGCCCTATGTGAGGAGCTACTCGACGGCCGGGGCTGCTGGGCGGGAGACATGAACACGGAGAGGGAGAAATTTCTGGAGCGCCGCCGCCTGATTTTTCTCTTCCTGAAACCTCTCGATGACCGAATTTACTGAGTCACCGAAGAGGCCAGCAGTTGAAAGCGGGGCGTCCAGGATAAAAGATTTTTCCTTTTCTTTCATGTTGGATAAATTCAGCCATAAGTGTCTCTCCATTGCCACCATGGCTGCCATAGAACGGCCCACTGATTTGGCCGTCTCCTTGGTGGCACGGAGAGATAGATCTGCTGCCTGACGTAATTCTCCCCTCACTCATATCTTTTAATAGGTCTGCTTGATAGGCTTGTAATACTGACATAGTGTGTAAGCACGCTGCTGCTTGACCTGCCGCCGAGTAAGCTTTGCCCACCAAAGCCGAGGTGTTTCTTAATGGCTTGGTGGGCAATGCCGGTGTCTTAAATGACGATGCCGTAACTGGAGATAGATGACTCGCTAACGTCTCTTCAGCCTTAGGCATCGCCCCATAACCATAATTCTTAGCCCCAGAAATATTTGAATAAACAGATGTTGGCTGGCTAAATATTCTTGTTTACACTGGTCTTTTCCATGACCTCGACACCTCTGTGTGGAGGTTAGGAAAGAAAGGAAGACACCGGCGTGGAGGTGCAGGACGAGAGGGCAGAAATCTTCCATCTAGTTTACTCTTTGAATGAGATTTCTGTCTATCAGTCAATGCTTAATTTTTCTACAGCACAAGTGAGCACCTCCATAAGCTCCTCACTAGCAGGAGACTGAAGTGACGAGTCCCCAGTCTCTGCTGTATCAATACTTTCAACATCCAGATCCTCAGAACTGGATAATTGAAGAGATGATGCCTCAGCCCGGGCAGAAGAAACCGCAGCGCGTGCTTCCGGACCCGGATCTGAGGCACTGGATCTACCAGGTAAGGTCTGAGATAAGGCAGAGCCCTTCTCAAACCCCGCTGATAGATCCATTTGCGATCCCCACGATTGAAGCCTTCGCTGTGCCTCGGCAGCAGCGGGACCCAAACCGCGGGGAGACGGCTCGGCGGGAGTGGAGCGTTTTTAAAGACAAACGCTCGCAATGCTCACAATCAGCTCCCTCGAGAGCTGACTGGGCATGCAGCACTCCCAAACAAACAACACACAGATTGTGTGTGTCCCCACCCGTAATATAACGTGGACAGGGATGAACACACTTTCTGAACTGCTGTTCGCTCGCCATGATACATATATAGTCTCTTTTTATAGTTTTATATATATATATATATATATATATATATATGTGTGTGTGTGAAAAACTCCTGCCTAGCAATTTCTAAGGACAGAGAAAAACACTTGAGACACAGACTTTTTCATACACAGAGCGCTTGCTGAAGACTCAGAAGCTGATGCGCTTGTGTTTTGGGGGTGCCTATATAGTTTCCTGGTCGATGACGTCACCCACCTATGACGTGCTTCATGACGCACTCACGCAGGGGCGTTCCCACAGCGTTTCACGCAGCTCGAGTTCCCTGAAAGGGAACTCCAAACAAGTTTTCTTGCGTGCGTCCGTTTTTAATGCGTTTTGACTGCCGTACAGTCTGACATTAATGACAACTGAGATCTTAAATTGTAACATGGCTTACAGCGATGATCATTTTCGTACAGTCTGACAAGCAACAATCGTGAAGGACTATTATAAATCGCACAATGTGCACCTGGCTTAACCCTACACCACCTACCTCACCACCGCTCTGCAGATGGATACTATTGAATGTGACAGGGACTATCTATTTTTGCATTTGTGTGTGGTGGCGCTAGTGCCACAGAAATTACACACTTTATACAATTTAGAATAATAGAATGAGGCACTGGATTGTGTCAACAAGCTAAACCTTGACCGTAATACCCAGGGATGAACTGTGCATGCGCGCCAGTTCACTGTCTGAGCAGCGAGTGGGCCCTTCTCGTCTTCTCTCACTAGAGGTGCCGCAGCACACTCTAGCGGCAAAAGTGGGGAAGACCACTCCAGTGACAGAGTTATATTGGTCTCTATTTGTGACTTTGACCTGGATGCGTCAGAGGAAAATTTATTTTTGAAAAACTGCTTGTGAACATTAGACCTTCTTCCCTCGTAACAGACCTCGAAGGTGGAGGGGGAGACGATCTCTTGGGGGGCACTCGCAGAATAGTGGCCACATTCCCACACACATTGGACTCTGAACTGTCCACACAAACACATTTCACCTCTGAATTCCTTCTCCTTTTCCCCGCGGGAGGGAGAGAGGAATCCTGGGTGCTGTCTCCCAACCCTTCCTGATGCTGAACTGACGTATCAGGTCGACCGCCTCTTCTTGTTCCCCTGGGGGGCGGGCGATTGCTGTTTCGCTGCTGCCCGGCTGTTTTGGTGGAGCAGAGCGGGAAGGCTGATAATCTGAATGCCGTCCTCTGCCTGACGGTCTGAAATTCGGCCGGTTCGGGTGATAAGGCCGAGCCGCCGGCTTTCTAGGGAGACAGACCTGGAAAGCTTCTCCCTCCCTCTTCCGCAGATCACACTGCTGCCGCATCGCGTTACCGTCGTGCCGAACATGGCTTTTGGATCTATAGGGGCATCCAGAAACTCTGCTTTCTCTTTTTCAGAGAGCCCTGACAAACCCAGCCACAGCGATCTCTCACCCACAACTGCTAATCCCATACTCCGTCCGCAACTTTGAACTGCTCCGCGGGACGTGCGCAGGTTCAAATCTGCTATGACGCATATCTCCTCCCAGAGCACTGGGTTGGGAGATCCGGAGTACATTTGACGACCCATCTCCTCTAATAGCTCCGCTTGATAGGCTGTAAGGAGGGACGTCGCGTTCAAAGCCCGGACGGACAGTGCAGTTGATTTCTAGATCTTTTGAAAAACAGAGGCGGCGAAACGCTCTGTTTTCCCTGGCAGCGACGCTCCGGTTGAAGAGAGCGCCGCCCTGCGGCCCGGGTGCAAGTGATTTGCAACCGAAGTTTCCACCGGGGGAGGATCCGTCATCCCTAGATCCTCCATTCCCTGAACATCAAGCCTCGAGAAACCCTTGATGGGCACTCGATGTGGAAAAGGCTTGTCCCAAAACTTCTTCAACTCCGTCACGCAGGCCGGGACGGCCGGAATTATCGGCCTTGCTGGCGGGAGACGTGACGGAAGTCTCTTTCCATCGTACAGGTCTCTTTCAGCCCCTAGATCTGCCTGTTGGGATGGCCAGTCGATCGATAATCTAGCCGCGGCCCTGCAACAGACCTCGATTAGATCTGAATCCGTCTGTACAGGGGAGGGTGAACTGTGCACTCGGCGACCTAGACTGGTTCGGGGGAAGAATGGCATCTTCATCTTCGTCGTCCTCGTCCTTGAGGATGTTCGACAACACTACATCATCGTCATCTTCCTCACCCACTAATGGATCATCGAACAGCGGGGGAAGGACGGGTTGACACCTTCTCCATCATCTCTGGCCATGAAGTGGTGGTCCTGGGACAATCCATGGGTTCCTCTCTGGGTTGAGCAGAGAGGCATCAGGTAGTCTGGGTCAGGTAGCTGCGTTTATATACAGGGAGCCGGGACTCCCTGATCGCTGCAGCGATTGTTCTGCCGTAGTTGGCAGACGTGGTGTAATTGGTGCTTCCGCGATCGGACACGCCCAGAGGCGTTCCCATAGTAAGATACCGAACGAATGTTAGAAAGAGAACATCAATTCTTTGCAATCTTGCATTGAGAAATGTGATTTTTGAATTGTTTGACAATTCTCTCATGATATTTGGCACAAAGTGGTCAGCCATGACCCATCTTTGCTTGCAAAGACTGAGAAGCTCCTTTATTACATGATACATGATACCCTCACCTATTACCAATTCACCTACTCATTGTGGACTGTTTCAAAAGAGTTAGATAATCTAACCTTTATAATCTTTGCACTTTTATTTTGCCTCTGTCCCAACTTTTCTTTAGTGTGTTGCAGCCATCAATATCAAAATTAGTTTATATTTACAAAATACAATTATGTTGGTCAGTGAAAACATTGGAAAACTGTTCTTTGTACTTTCAAAGGTTCAAGAGAATTAACAAATCACAGATTGTAAATTTTATTTTACCAAATGTCTAAACTTTTCTGGAAATAGGGTTGTAATTTATCAGCAATACTGGCCACAATCTTATAGTTTGTGTGCTTTTGTTGGAATCCAACATCTGAAGTATCAATGGCTTGTGAGGTGGATATATATAAATATCTGGAAACATCAAATAAACATTTCTTTATTTAATTTAAAAGCCCCTACAATTAGCATACACGATCACAACAAACACCTGACTTCTACTATCCACTACCATTTCCTGACGTATTGTCCCTCTGATGGTTCTGTGGAACAATCCTAGGATCTTGAATTGCACTGCCAGTACAAATTCTTCATATTGCGATAAACTTCCAATTCGCCAATTAATATTTAAAATATTGTTTCAATCAATTTAGCCCATAGCAAGGGGGCACATACAGCTGACATTCCTATTGGTGGTAAATGGTCTAGTATCTGTGTACTTTGGCTGACAAAAGTGAGTCATATTAACAGATCTCTGCATAAGTCTTAGACTGCTAATCTGCCTTCTCATAGATACAATGCAGACAAACAAACGGATGGACTGATTGAATCAGGGATAAATCTTTAAAATCCTAAACCCAAGATTATTCCATATGGACTTGCTGTCTGTCTCTGCTAACTGCTGTTGTTCTGCACAGATAACATTTTTCATAACCAAACTTCATTTTTGTCCATGATGAGCAGAATCAGCCCCATCTAATATTTAAGACATGTAGATTTTGATTATAATTTTCATAAATAAAATACTCTTAAATGCTACGTCAAAAATCACGCATTCACGTCTAAATTTGATCAGTGCATTCAAGTTGCACCATTCGCAATTCATTTGCTTTTTTTTCTGTCATCATCTACCTTTAAAAAGTAAATGTATGATATATTGAGGAGCACAATGTTTTACAACATTTTACATGTTTATAAAGAATCATATCAAATAACTTCAGCTGTAAAATGTTTGTCATGGAGAAACAATTCTGAACATAAAGATTGTCTTCTTTGAAAACATCACTTAACATACATAAATTAGAAAATCAAAAAGTAGCTAATCTGATTTAAGCTAATATTAAATTTGATCTTTCCAAGGAAGTACACTTGGACATGTTTCAGATTTTCTCTCGGTCTGAAACAGATTCAAGTTTAATTGGTTTAATTCCTTAAAAGAGCCTCCTGAGCTGATCCCTCTTAAGAGTTTTAATCAAGCAGAGCAAGACTGTAAAAACCCAGATCAAGCCAAATCCCAAAAGAGAGATAATCAGAGACATTAACAGGGTAGGCTCTATATTAACCATATAATTTTGAGCAGACCTCTCCTGCTGTGTGTAGTAAGATGGTATCATCGAAACTCCAAAAATGTTTGACCTAAATCCAAGGTAGATGGGTCTCAACTCTAAAACATACAGACTAACCCTTTTGTTTAGGGTGTATTAAAAAGGTATGATAGAAAGACAATACCATGCTCAATGCTATTAAAGGGATTAATCCTTGTAAATCCATAAGTCCCAAATGGTCGAAACCGAAACCCCAGTGAGCGTTCATCTGAGGTATTCTCATACATAACCACAGACAAAACGGTGAGCAAAACCTTTAGCGAATTTGTTTTGTTCAGTACTGAAAGATTTACCACTATTTTCCTTCATCGATTGCTCCTGTCCGTATAGTTTTCTGTTTGAATCTCTATTTACTATCCTTGCTGTTCTTATTTGCTAAATTTAACTTATTCATCAACATATATTAGATATTGTCTAATATTGCCTATCACATTAATATGACATCTTTTATCTAAATCATTATCGCTAGCACAACACGGTAATATCTCACTAGCCTGTTAACCTGCCATCCTTGCTTGCCGTCTTTTTTTTTTTGCGCCCTCGCACCTTTTACGAGTCTATCAAGCAACTAGGGAAAGTAGAATCAGTCAACAAACATGGAGAGTAATGTCTTCTCCTGTTATTGTCACTTGCACTTCGTGTCACATGTATAGTATAACATTCTCTGCCAGCATTGAAGGATTTACATGTGATGCAGGGAGACAGTCAGGCTGACAGAGAAGATTTCAGAACTAGAGACACGCATTAAACTTTAATCGAGGATAGTGAAGCCTGAAACACACCAAGCCGACGCCGACGAACTAGTGGCAACGAAAGCAGACTGCAGGGTCTGTTGATGTCGGCAGCATCTGGGTCCAAAGTTGCCCTGACACACCAAGCCAATTCTCGACACCCGACGGCCAAGTAGCATGTCCGTTTTGTGCCTGCGTAAGAGGAAATACATTTCCGTACCAGCAGGTGGCAGTAGTCTAAAAGCAGGAAACCGGAAGAGCTAAAGGGATACAAAACATGTACAAAGGTTCCTGAAAAGACAGATCAGAAGCACTAAATGGGTGAAACCATGGATACTGCAGAAACAGGCTCAAGGGACTTTCCCGAACCTGTGTAGAGAGCTGGAGTTAGATGAAACCTCCGATTTTAAAAATTTTGCACGACTTTTTCCTATTCAGTTTCACATGTTAATGGAATTTATCAGTCCAATCATACAGAGGAGAAACATGAACTACCGGGATTGTATCACCGTAAGGTAACGTCTGATGATTACACTACGGTTCTTTGCAACATGTAAGCAAGCTAAAGGTTATTCTTTGTTTTAACATTGCAATACAACACCTTTTCAGTTGTGTACATTTTGGTATATTGTTAAGCTTTATAAAAGTAAAAAGAAATTGATTATTTATGATGGCAATTGTAACCTACTTAAAAATAAACAACATATAAAATATAATTCTGGTTGTTTATAGCACAATAGCTTTAATTAGTAAGTAAGTAAGTAATTTTAATTTATAAAGCACATTTACACACAGCGCAAAACTGACCAAAGTGCTGTACAACGAATAACTAAAAAGACAGAAAATAAAAACACATGGAATCAATAGTCATAAGCATTTAAAAAATGAATAAAAAGAAAACCTTCAATATCAGGGCACACAACACAGAAATACAGAGAACAAACAGAAGTGCCAGGTTAGGGAACAAGGAAGGCCATGGAATAAAAATTATTTTTTAACTTGGATTTGAATACAGCAATGGAGGGGGCAGATCTAATATCCTGAGGGAGCTGGTTCCACAACCACTGTTGAGAAAAGAGCCTTTCTTACTAATTCTGAGTGGGAATGTCTACTATTCAGCTGAAACTTGTGCAGCAATCTACCAGATTTTAAAAAAGAAATACCTGAAGGTATGCATGTATATGTTTTGTTTTTTAGACTTTTTGTTTTGTTTTTCTTTTATAGTCCAGTTTGTACACATTCCAGAAACATCCCAGAATGACTACGAGTTATCAAGGGTCTGACAAATACAACTCATTTTTGTTTGAATTTTACTGTTTTTCAGTGCCCAGACACAGTGGAAGAGTGGCAGCAAGTTTGAGCCATTGGATTCCAGGCTCAGTGGAACTTCCCAAACTGCCTGGGTGCTCTGGATGGGAAGCACATCAACATGCGTCCCCCACCAGGAACTGGATCGACATTTTACAACTACAAGCGTACATTTTCTAATGGCACTGGTTGAAGGCAATTACAGATTCCTTTATGTTGATGTGGGCTGCAATGGGCGTATTTCAGATGGTGGAGTGGAGTGTTTGGTGGATGCTCATTACAGGATGTTTTGGATAAAAGAACATCGAACATACCTGTCTCTGCACCACTTCCTGAATCTGACCAGCTGGCCCCTTACTGCATTGTGGCAGATGAGGCATTTCCCTTGAAGGAATACCTCATGAAGCCATATCCGAACCGCAGGCTATCTGTTGAGCAACGCATATTCAATTACAGGCTTTCGCAAGCTCTAAAGGGTGGTTGAAAATGCATTTGGCATCCTGGCAAATCGTTTCCAAGTTTTTCTAACCACCATTCAAAACACTGCCAAAGTTGAGGACATTGTGTTGACTTTCTGCATACAGAGTGCTGTGAATTAAACATGGCAGGAATCAACCAGGAAGGACTAGGTCAAGACCCTGGCCTACAGCAGGCCTCTCTGCCACACACAACCAACAGTACAACACACACCAAACAGCTCAGGGATAAACTGTGCCAGTACTTTAATTCAGACATTGGTGCAGTCCTCTTTCAATGGGGCATTGACCTTGGTTTTTGTTTTATGATGATGGTGTGAATTTGCAAAATAAAAGTTAGGATTTTACATCTTTATGTGTTTTGTGATCTCTTTTTACATAAAGAATTGTGAATGGAATTACCTTTTTACCCAAAGTCATTGTGTTTTATTTTCCAATTTCCACAACACAAAACTCTAACACATGTATTTTTTTATTTTTTTTATGGACTATTGAAAGATAACAAACAAGTTTTCTTGACCTCGATTGCCAAAAAGGAAATCTGGTAACACTTTACAATACGGGTGCACTAATATGCATTAATTCATACTTAACTAATGCACAGATAATCATGAGTTAATGTATGACTCATGAAGAACTAAACCATTAATTTATTATTACTGCATCAGCAACTAATAAAGAGTCTATATGATTAATAGATTAAGTAATACAGGAATTGCTATTAATTAAACGTGTCATCATGTATTAATTCCTTAATAACATATTTTATTAACTAATAGTGTAAATTAATGTGTTAATTACCACAATTAGTCAACACTATGCACTTCAACTTCCAGTTGTCTGCTTTAATTAATCATTAGCTAATGATTTGCAAATCTATCATTATGTTATGACTTTACTTGTTGAGGCACATTACTATTAACTACGTAATTGTTAAGTAATATGTAATTTTGGTTTTGACATCCACAATATGGATTTCAATTTGCCTTTTACAACCGGGATTCACTGTGCCAGATGAACCACCGCATCCAACAGTTCATGGCACAGGGGTGTGTCAGGTTAAGCTTGAGCTCGAGGATTTAAAGGAAGAACACTGAGAACATGCGGCCAAGCTCTGCTATTGCATAACACTGTGTCTAGACCAGTCAAATACACTAGAACCCATTATAATCAGTGATACAACACTGGATGCGACACAATGCTACACGACACAACAAAACCCCGACAGTAAACTGATGCCTTACTCTATTTCTGACGTACTCCGAGCTCTTGCGCTACTTCTGTTATGAAGGACAAATGGACTTGCAATGGTCTGTCATGTCCAGTGTAGACAGCTGTAATGGTCTCGTCCAGTTTAAACATGGTGTAACAGCGTCGGTATTTCAGATTCTGGTGTGCTGATATTTGTGTGCGGCCCAACTTACCCATCCTTCAAACACTCTCTGACATTACACTCACTGTATGTGCAACTACCCCACAGACCTTTAGTGGGGATGACAAAACCCATAACCATAATGACATATTACTTAACAATTAGTTAATAGTCATGTGCCTCAACATGTAAAGTCAGAACATAATGATAGCTTTGCAAATCATTAGCTAATGATTAATTAAAGCAGACAACTGGAAGTTGAAGTGCATAGTGTTGACTAATTGTGGTAATTAACACATTCATTTACACTATTAGTTAATAAAATATGTTATTAAGGAATTAATACATGATGACACGTTTAATTAATAGCAATTAATTTATTACTTAATCTATTAATCATATTAGTTGCTGATGAAGTAATAATTAATTAATGGTTTAGTTCTTCATGAGTCATACATTAACTCATGATTATCTGTGCATTAGTTAAGTATGAATTAATGCTTATTAGTGCACCCGTATTGTAAAGTGTTACCGGAAATCTTACCTGATATGACAAGTTTATTTTCGATCTCACGCCACTTTTCAGCTTTCACCACACGGTTGGCATACGATATTTCCGTAATGCCATACAAGGCGGGCCTTTCCTGGACCATGCTGATTAATTCTTCTTCACTTGCCTCATTCCAGACAGCCATATCATTTTAAAACAATCATGAATCGATTAGGAATGAGAAATGCAAACAAATGAGAAAAGCCGTGTTCCCTTTTGACTTCGTCGTTTACTTGCTTCTTCACCTCCGGTTTTTTTCTTCTCGTGCACTGGTTCGCTGGCTGAACTGCCAATCAGAATGATCAGATGGCCCGACTGACTAACAAGCCCCGACGCCAATTCAACATGTCGAATCGGCTGTTTCAAAGCCGACGAGGACCAAATTCAGCCGACGGTGCGGAACACACCGAGAAGGTTTAGTCATCCGATGCACAAAAACTGCCCAAAGGCCTTGGTGTGTTCCAGGCTTAAGAGTGCAAGGTATTTAGATATTGGTTTGGATGCGACTAGCTTAGTGAACTCTGTACATTGTTCGGGTTCTGTCTGTAGAGCCCGTGCAGCAGGGCAACTGGGTGACCGTGAGACGCTGTAGTGGCGGGACAAAACACTGCTCTTCCGTTCCGATAACAACATTAAACAGGTTCTCCCCTCTCAGTGAAACACCCACTGAGAATCCTGTTGAAAGATTCTATTACATGGAACGTGAAAATAGAGGGCACCAGACACCATAGTCACATGTTTGCCGAGAGCCAGAGCGTCTGACATCAAAGCAAATTTAAAAGTGCTGGCTAATGCTAATAGTAAATTATCTAACATTATTATTCACGTCGGCACTAATGATGTTCGACTTCGGCAGTCGGAGATCACTAAAATTAACGTGTGTGAACTCGCAAGTATGATGTCAGGGACTGTAATTTGCTCTGGCCCCTTCCTGTTCGCAGGAGCGATGAGATACTTAGTAGACTGTGCTCACTCAATGGCTGGCTGTCTAAGTGGTGTCCGCAAAATAATATAGAATTCATAGACAATTGGAAAAGTTTTTGGGGCAGACCTGACCTGTTGAAAAGAGATGGTATTCATCCCTCCTGGGATGGTGCTGCTCTTCTCTCTAGTAATATGGCACAAAGTCTTAAAGCACAAACATGACAATCTGGGGCGCAGGTCAGGAAGCAGACAAACTGGCTAAACAGACCATCTGCTAGCTGTCTCACGTCACTGAGGTTAGATAATTCCCATCACATAGAGATTCTTTCACCTACAGTATATATCATCATATAGAGACTGTGCCTTTTCCCTAAATTAGGACATAGAAAAAACTCCTAAAGCCATTTAAGAGTAAAAATTTAAGTGATGTTCAACAAATAAAAAGCAGATATAATACGGATGAACAAATGATAAAGTTCGGGTTGCTGAATATTTGATCCCTTACTTCAAAAGCACTTATTGTTAATGATATGATTACATATTATAACCTAGATGTGCTGTGTTTGACAGAAACCTGGCTAAAACCAGACGATTACATTATTTTAAATGAGTCCAACCCGCAAGATTACTGTTATAAACATGAGCCTCGTCTGAAAGGCAAAGGGGGTTGTGTTGCTCTAATTTATAGTACTATCTTCAGAGTTACTGAGAAGTGTAGTTTTAAATATAATTCTTTTGAAGTGTTGGTGCTTAATGTAACACTATCTAGTGTAAATGATAAATCATGTTTGAGATTTGTGTTTGCTACTGTATACAGGCCACCAGTGTACCATACAGACTTTATCAAAAAATTTGCTGATTTTCTATCAGAATTAGCACTGGCTACAGATAAAGTCCTAATTGTTGGCGATTTTAATATACATGTAGATAACGAAAAAGATGCATTGGGATTGGCATTTGAAGACATTCTAAACTCTATTGGAGTTAGACAACATGTGTCAGGACCTACTATTGTCATAATCATATTCTAGATCTAATATTATCGCATGTAATCAAATGTTGATGTCGTTGAAATTCTACAACAGAGCCATGACATCTCAGATCATTATCTAGTCTTTTGTATACTTCATTTAGCCAAGGCTCCTAAGTTGACTCTGTGTTACAAATATGTTAGACCTATCACTTCTGCCACTAAAGATCGCTTTATTAACAATATTCCTGATCAGTTTCATCTCCTCAGCATCCCAGATAGCTTAGAAGAACGCGATATTGCGACCGGCACTTTAGACACAGTTGCTGCTTTGTGCTTAAAGAAGATTAAAGAAAATAATCACACCGTGGTACAACGAGCACACTCAGGCCCTTAAGAGAGCAGCCAGAAAAATGGAGCGCAACGAAGAAAACAAAACGTCTCAGTTACATATGTAACCCTCGTTCCCTGATTAGGGAACGGAGACGTTTCGTCGGATGACGACGAATGGGGTTTCGCTTAGAAAGCCTATCAACTTCGAGTATTACAAAACGAGCCAATGGCAAAGAAAAGCCATGGGTCTGCGGAATTTGCATAGCGTATCTCCGCCCCACCTAGTGGGTATAAAAGGAGGACGCCGGCAACATGCAGATATGTTTCTTCGCTGAAGAGCCAAGACTGAGCTCAGGCGATCCCTGCGGTACAGCAGAAAGTGGCATGCAGACGTAACGTTTCCGTTCCCTACTCAGGGAACAAGGGTTACATACGTAACCGAGACGTTCCCTTTCTGTCACTCCGAGTTACGTCGGATGACGACGAATGGGGTTACCAGTCTAATCACGCCACCTTCTCGGCTGTCTTCCAGTGCCCTGCGTAAATCTGAGATCCTTGTCGTGAGACTGGCACGGACGAAGGACTCCTATTTAGCACTGGAATACCAAGGTACACTGGGGAGCATATCCCATAGCTTAGAGGAAATATGCAATTATTGCCAACCCAGAGGGGGGGGCCTAGAGAATACACATATGACCCAGAGGGATGCATATGGAGAACACTGGGGTGTCTAGCCGCAGGTGGAATATTTCAACCCCAGGGGTGGCAAGGTGGCTTGCCAAGGGAAAGACACATGCTCAGAGAGGCTTACAGTGGAAATAAACATGTGGGGGTCGCTCAGAGGAGGGACTATGCACACGGGAGACACCTGCCGACACGCAGGCAATAGACACTGGCGCCGACGTCAGGAGTGCTGGAGGAACTCAGGGCTTTCAGAGAAGCTCACCTGAGGAGAATATCGCATGTATCCAGTCCGTGGAGTGGAATGGCGAGCAAGCGAAGACACCTGAGCGGGTCCAGTACTAGCTGGTTGAAGCGAGTACATGAGAGGACACTGGCTCCACTCGGAGATTGTAGAATCTGGCGAATGTCTTAGGTGTCGCCCAGCCTGCAACTCTGCAGATGTCTGTTAGCGAGGCGCCATGCACTAGAGCCCAAGAGGACGCCACACTCCGGGTGGACTGGGCAGTCACACCAAGGGGGCACGGTCGACCTTGCTGCTGGTATGCCAAAGCAATGGCGTCCACTAACCAATGAGACATTCTTTGCTTGGAGAGAGTCTTTCCCTTCAGCTTCCCATCATAACAGACAAAGAGCTGGAGCAGGACTGAGGTCCTGAAACACTGCGTCCTGTCTACATAGGCGCGGAGAGCGCGTGCTGGACAGAGCAGTGCCAAGGCTGGGTCTGCCTCCTCCAGGGGCAGTGCTTGCAGGTTCACCACCTGGTCCCGGAAGGGAGTGGTAGGAACCTGTGCAAGAAGGTTCACTGGGGGAAACGCATATTTGCGGCCCCGCGGCCAGCTGTGCGGCAGTGCATCCGTGCCGAGCGTGCCCTCGGTCAGGGAATAAACCAGGGCGCAATGGGTCGAGTCGTGAGAGGCAAACAGATCTATCTGTGCGTCCCCGAACTGGGAGGGGCTGAAGCCGTGAGAGCTCGTCGGCTGCACAGTTCAGGGCTCCGGGGATATAAATGGCATGAAGCGACCTCAGATGCTTCCGACTCCATATGGGGAGGTGGCGGGCGAGTTGCGACATACGGCAGGAGCGCGTATTGGACCACCTTGATGGTTGATGTATGCTACAGTGGCGTTATAGCACGGCCCGGAACCGGCGCAAAGCAAGACGTACAGCCAGCAACTCTAGGCAATGGACATGCCAGAGGCGTCGGGGTCCTGTCCATGAGCCTGCGGCAGCACGTCCATTGCACATGGCACCCCAGCCCGTGGAGGAGGCATCTGTCGTTACAACAACATGCCGCGAAGCTCGTTCCAGGGGCACTCCGTCCCGTAGAAAACTGAGGTTCGACCACGGGGTGAAGGTCTGACCGCAGGTCAAAGTAACTGTTACTCGGAGGGTGCCGTGTTGCCATGGCCACCCCGGGACTCGGTCGCGAAGCCAAAGTTAAAGCGGTCTCATATGAAGCAATCCGAGCGGCGTTGTTGCGGCTGCAGATGCCATATGCCCCAGGAGCCTCTGAAAAAGTTTCAGTGGAACCGCACTCTTGCCCTCAAACTGTCTCAGGCAAGTCAGCAGTGACTGCGCGCGCTGGCGCGTAAGCTCGTAAGGAGACAGGGCTAGCCCGAAAGGGAGAACCGCGTACTGGTATGCCTGCCCCTCGAAAGCAAACCGAAGGAACGGTCTGTGTCGAGGGAGAATGGAGACATGGAAGTAGGCGTCCTTCAGGTCGATTGCTGCAAACCAATCCTGGGGCCGCACACATTTGAAAATGCGTTTGGCAGTGAGCATCTTGAACGGCAGCCTGTGAAGGGAGCGGTTCAGCACGCGCAGGTCCAGCACCGGTTTTCTTTGGGACAATGAAGTACGGGCTGTAGAAGCCTGTCCTCATCTCGGCCGGAGGGACGGTCTCGATCGCACCCTTCGCCAGCAGGGTAGCGATCTCTGCTGAATCGCGTCGCCGAGCCTGATCGTCCGCGCGACCCAGCGGGACAGGAGGGGAAGCTCTAGCCAGGCTCCCAAGAACTGTACCAGCGGGTTCATACGAACCACAGGTCATCCCACCGGTGGTGCAACAGGGCGGAATGACTGGCCCAGACGTGGGCGGCATAGCGGCCCGGTGTGGGGGCACAGTAATTAACCGTGCCCTGACAGAGGAGACCAGGGAAGGATGAACGTTCCACGGGGGTCTGCTCTGCCAGGGGGCTGGCGACAGAGGCGGATGAGAGCAGCACGGTCCGGGGACGGTGCGCACTGTCAACCGGCTCTGGGACAGAGGAGGACGAGGGGTGCACGGCTCGGGGGCGGGGCACCGTCTCATCTGAGAACTCTGTGTGCTCAGGGATGAACATGTCACTTCTTGCTTTAGCCACATTAGGGTGCTGCCCGCCCGGGGGTGAGCAGCAGGGAGTGGAAAACAAAGGATTCTCCCCGGCCCTCCTCTGGGGGAAGGAGTGGTCCTGCTACCATCTCCTGAGAAGTGACCATCATCCCTGAGCAGCCCGTCTCAAAGGCGCTGCTTGGCCCGGCGTTCAGCGGGGGGCGGGGCAGGAGAGGGCTGTGGCGTCCCCCTGCGGCCTCCAGAGCCAGCCCGGGTAAACGGGCGGGGTGGAAACCGCGGGAGGGTGCCTTCGGCGGTGGGCAGACTGAGGGATCTGAGCGGACGGCGGGGCCGTCGGGGCAGAATATGCCTCAGTCTGCTCATGGGCGGTTGAGAACTGTTGTACAGCCCTGAACCACACCGCCGAAGGGCTGACCTGGGATATGAGGGTGTCGGGCAGACGGGACCGCCGGACTTCCTGCACATCGGACAAGTTAAGCCACAGGTTTGAATGGTGTACATCATCTGACCCAGGGAGCGTACGGCCACTTTCAGCATTTGGGCAGCAAGGTCAGTGGCGGCGCGCAGCTCAATGAAGAGCCCTGGGTCAGTCCTGCCCTCCTGCATGTCCATGAACACCTGGGCCAGGAAGACCAGCAGAATGGCCATGGCATGCAGTGAGGCGGCTGCCTGTCCTGGGCGCTATATGATTCGCCACAAGTGTAGACGAAAAACTACAGGCTTCGGACGGGTGCTTAGGATCGCGCCGAGAAGAAGCACTCTGAGGACACAGTTATTTTAGTATCACAACAGAGCGTTCAACCGGGGGACCCCAGTGTACTCATGAGCAGCGGCCATGGGAAGGAAGGGCGGAGGAGATCAACGAGGGATCGCTGGAAGACATGGGGGTCTTCGAGGATTTCGAGATCTCCTGATGCACATCCGGGAAGAAAGGTATTGGGGTTGGATGGACGAGAGTCAGCGGCCACCCCAAAACCAATCGTACAGCAGCGAGCACTCAGGACAGGTGGAGGGTTCCACCCTAGCTCGATGCTCGTAGCGGCCCGGGAAAGCATGGCCGTCATCTCAGGATCTGACTCGACAAATGCCATATGCACACCCGAAAGTGGCAGCACTGTCAAATCTTCACTTCCTGAAGATTCTTGCCCGCCCTGTGATGCTGCGATGGACAACAGATCCGATTCTGGAACGTCAAAGGAAACCCGCTGGGGGTCCGAAGACGGGCCCGCGAGCGTCACGTGAACGTTCACGGGTTGCGTCAATGAAGAGGGGGGCGTGGGGCACGGACGGATAGTCGACACCTTGTTCCACACAAACACCCTCAGGTCACCCTGGCCACCAGCCGAAGTAGCACCTCACGTGGAGAGTGTTAGATCGGGGTGTGGATGAGGGGACTCTCTCTCAAACGAGATCATTGAGTCTCGACCGTAAAGACGCGATGGTCACGTTCCCGCGGGGAGAGCGTGAGTCATCCACAAACGCTGCTCTAGCGTGATCAAGCCCAAGCACGCAGAGCAGACAATGTGCCTATCAAAATCGGAAATGAGTCAACCGCCACCAGAAATGCACGGGCGAGCCGTCTTTAAAAGGACGTGCCGCGTACGAGCTCTTTTGTGAGAGAAAAGAAACTCTGAAAGTGTTGAAGCGCCCGGGGAGAAACACACTCACTGGCAAACCACTGCACAGATAAGCAGGAAGCGCGCACTCGCCGGGAGATTGCCGCTCGTCTGTAAGAAGCTGACAGTTCAGAGATGGCTTGTGGAGTGAAGAATTAACATGGCTCCGAAGTGAAAACATATCTGCGTGTTGCCGGCGTCCTCCTTTTATACCCACGAGGTGGGGCGGAGATACGCTATGCAAATTCCGCAGACCCATGGCATTTCTTTGCCATTGGCTCGTTTTGTAATACTCGAAGTTGATAGGCTTTCTAAGCGAAACCCCATTCGTCGTCATCCGACATAACTCGGAGTGACAACGAAAGGGAACTAGAGTTTTTTCGCATTTCATGGAAAGAGAGCAGGATTGTGTACAGAGAGGCCTTAAAAGCTGCTAGATCTGCTTATTTTTTAACCATATTAGAAGAAAATAAACAAAACCCTGTGTATTTATTTGAAACAACGGCTAAATTAACGAAAAATAAAGCTTCAACCCCAGACGTTTCCAAGCAGCACAGCAGTAAAGACTTTATGAACTTCTTTACTTACAAGATTGATAATATCAGGGAGAAAATTATAACTAGGCAACCATCTACTACAGACTTGCATCAGGCAGTGCATTGTATTATCCCTTAGAAAAAAAATTGATTCATTCATTACTATTGTCACAGTGTCGTCACTCCCTCAAATACCCACCTGTTCATCTTCATCTTCCGTGTCACCTGTGATCACCTTGTTATTGTTTGATTTATATCTGTATTTAGGTTCCTTCTGTTCAGATAGCCCTTGTCGGTTCTTGTGGATGTTACTTTGTGTACCCTCTGCCCGTTTGCCTGCCTGTACCAGTTTGAGTTATTAGTAAATGTTTGAATTGGAGCCTTATGACTCTGCCTCTTCTTCAGCCCGCACCACACCCGTGACAACTGTAGGAGAGGAAGAGAGTTTCTAAACTCTTTAAATCATCTAAATCGACAACATGTATGTTAGACCCTATACCGACTAGTATGGCGTACCACAAGGTTCAGTACTATTACTGTTCTTGTTCACTCTGTACATGCTACCCTTAGGAGATATCATTAGGAAGCATGGCATTAGTTTTCACTGTTATGCTGATGATAATCAGCTCTATATTTCTTCACGCCCTAACGAAACCTACCAATTTACAAAATTAACGGAATGCATAGCTGATATATAAAAAAAGGATGAATAGTAATTTCCTACTATTTAATTCTGAAAAAAACAGAGATTGTATTTATTGGACAAAAAACATCTGTCTGTTTTATCACTTGTTCTGGAATCCTTGTATTTTGTCACCCGCTTCCCAGAGTTTGTCTTGGTTTGATTAAGTGTTTATTTCTTGTTTTTGGACTGCTTACATGGACCTTGACCTTTTGCCTGTTCCTGGATTTATGATTACGGATTACCCAATAAACTGCACTTGGACTATCACCTGTTTGTGTGCGTTCCGTGACAATACTAACTTAGAATACTGTCTAACACTTGATGGCTGCTCTGTCAAGTCTTCGTCTTCAGTTAGGAACCTGGGTGTGCTCTTTGATACCAATCTTTCATTTGAAAGTCATGTGTCTAGTATCTGTACAACCAAATTTTTCCATCTTAAAAATATATCTAAATTATGTCATATGTTCTCAATGACAAATGCGGAACAGTTAGTTGATGCGTTCATGACATCAAGGCTAGATTATTATAATGCTATTATGAGTGGTTGCCCTGCACGCCTAATAATCAAACTACAGCTGGTCCAAAATGCAGCAGCTAGAGTTCTTACCAGAACCAGGAAGTACGACCATATTAGCCCGGTTCTGTCAACACTGCATTGGCTCCCTATTAAACATCATATACATTTTAAAATATTGCTGATTACTTATAAAGCACTAAATGGTTTAGCTCCCCAGTACTTGAGCGAGCTCTTAATTATAGCATTATACTCCGTCACGTCTATTGCGATCTTAAAAGTCCGTCCAGTTGATAATACCTAGAATATCTAAATCGACTGCTGGCGGTAGATCCTTTTTCTATTTAGCACTTTGGAAAAGTTTTCCTAACTTTGTCCGGGAAGAAGACACACTCTGTCAGTTAAAATCTAGACTAAAACACATCTCTTTGACCTAGCATACACATAACACATTATAGACTTCTCTAATTCAATGTTAGGGTGTATTCACACCAGGAAAGTCCGATAGTTCACTTGCTTTGGTCCGGACCAAATAAAAAAAATATATATTTTTTTTGGTACGGTTCGCTTTCACAAAGCTCTTTTTGCAAGTGAACCATAATTTGTAAACAAAACCACACGTGTGTCGTGCCAACGCGGTGTCATTGGTTGTTGCGTTAAATCTTACCCAGATATAATAGTGTTATTTTCTGATTGGCTAACAACACCAGAGGAGACGCGCTTGATTCCTACCGGTTCCACAGTGAGAGCGGCGCGGCCAGAGTTTTGGGCGCTGCTGCATATTAAATATATTGCAAATAGTTTTTCAGCGTGAGAAATACAATGTGTGGCGGGAGAGCGTGACAAAAGACTGAATTGAGTGACTGTCACGCTCAATGCGTGACACTTGAGAGCCCTGTCACTGATTCATTCATTGATTCATTCCATTCCAATGATGCACACACGACGTGCAGAAAGACGCGCAACAGTATCGTGTGGCCAGACAGCGCGCCGGAATGGAATGTAGTAGGCTACAACAGATCACTTTCCCATAACGCAACTCCGACTACGGAAGCCTGTTAACTCAAAGGCGCAGTGTTTTCTTGAAATTGGGTCGGTTCATGTTCACACCGTAAACGAACCGTACCAGAGTTCGTTTGGAACCGTACCGAGACCACCTCTTCAGCTGGGTCTCGGTTCGGTTGTTTGGTCCGCACCCGAGTTCGATTGCTGTATTCACACCTGCCCAAAAGGTCCGCACCAAGGGGGTAAACGAACTAGAGTTCGATTCAATCGAACCAAACAAGGAAGGTGTGAATACACCCTTAGGCTCCATAGATTAGGTCAACCGGAACCAGGAACACTTCCCATAAATCCTGATGTACTTGTTACATCATAAGAAGGACGAGGTTTACCGCAGTCCACCGGATCCAGGCCGTATCCAGATCTGATGAAGGACATGCGCCTGGACACGACAACAACGCAGTCCTGAAGTGTCAACTAGTGTCTCCACTGTGAAGGCCTCCTTCCCTTTACCTCTGTACAAATAAAACGGGGTTGGGATAATTCCGGTTCACGTGGCTACGCGGAAGCGATAAAAAATTCTGTATTATACATTTTTCAAGGCTTTTTCTTGCGTTCTCAAGCCATCAGGCACTGTTTTATGCAAATGAGCAGCCGGATCGCATTAAGGGTTTACTGTTAGAACGGTGTCGTGTTAGCGGCCCCTAAGTTAATAAATAATGATCGTTGCGACGGAAGTGAATCAGTCAAAACTAACTTTAGCTAGACAATAACTTTATTCTACAGCTGCTGTAAAGCCAAAACAATCTCTATCACTTTATTTCCTATTATCACTGTAAAACTGCTTTGAAACAATCTATATTCTTAAAAGTGCTATATAAATGAAGGTGACTTGACTTGACTTGACTTCAAAAAATTGGATGAATTCTCCGAAAGTAGGTCAGAAAGCGGGAAAAACTAATGGCTAAATTTCAACATATTATTCAAAGCCAATTGATATATTCTTGTTTATGCTGCATATTTAAAATCTTTATTAAATATAAACATTTCTGTCAAAGACCCTCAAGTATAATCTATCCATTATTAATTCTGTATTACAAATTAAAAATATGCTACGTATGAAACTTAGTAACACTGTCAGATCTTCTACCGTGGATCAACATTGTGAGATCTGCTATCGTTGAGTGCCTGAAGTGGCTGAGGGTTTGTTTAATCTGTCTATGGCGGTAGCTGGTAGTTTTTGACTTGATGCCAGAACCCTATTGGACAGTAAATCTGAAGCCTTTTAGCAGATTATAGATGTAATCAGACAAATAAAAAGTCTTACTCTCTTTCATCTGCAGATGTCGAAAGATTTTGCTGGTTAATTGATACATTAATATATACATATTTCTTTCAGTCTTTTTCATCTTGGTTTATAAAAGCACCAGTATATTTGGATGTGAATGTATATAGTGGGTGTGTGCTTTTATTTAGTCTGCCGGGTTGCAGTGACTATATACTGATTATGGAGCAATGGAACGGGTGAGAGCTAGCATGCTAAACAGAACTGCACAGCTGGAATTGGAGTGAATTAGTTTTGTTAATAAACTGTGATGCTATACAGATGTCATCTTATATTATTTCATAACTCCCACAGCTAGTCTAATGACTACAATCAAATAAAAGTGAATACAATTAAATTTGACTCCTGTTATTAATTATTATTGCTTATTTTCACTCTTAATGTATCTTATTTTCAGTATTAACAATTAGGCTACCTTGGCATCTAATAATGAAAAGTAATAGCTAAAACAATTAAGAGAAGAATTGCAACATCAAATTCTAACACATTTTTGACTTGATATGGACCATGTAGTATTATAAGTAAGCAATTATAGTTAATTGATCAACTCTAAGGATTATTCATGGTGCACTAAAAATGTGTAAGTATAAGAAATGTAATACACAGTCTGTGGATGTCCAGAGATTCAAACGATGCTTTCTGAAGATAACACACATACAGTTAAGACTGCTTATCTTACATTTGAATAACATTAACAAACAATTTTATTCTCACAGTCAGTGCAGAGTGGAGCTCATGTGTCTGGGTGGTCTCAGTAAACAGGAGGGGTGCTGAGGGTTTAATATGTCAAAACATGCTCAGCTAAAAGAGTGTTGGGATGAAGACAGACAGCTGTTCATTTAGATTCTCTCTGTCATACCAAACACTTCTGAGGTGCTTCTTGTGCCATTAAAGTATGACGGTATGTATGAAAATATTGGCTCATTTTCAGTATGGGAATGGATTTCAGTTGATTGGCCGCACCCATGGGAAGTTGAATTCGAGTGACAGGAAGAGTCACATCAAGAGAATTTATGCATGTTTTAAAAAAAATTGAATAATAATTTCATTTTTACTAAACATTAATATTTATTCCCAGATAGGTTTTTTTTTTTGTTTTGTTTTGTTTTTTTGCATTTTTTCCTCAGCTGATTTCCTCTGACATTTTAATTGTGTAAATAATTAGGCCATTGGATCATTCTGGGAAATTACTGTATGTGTTCTTTCACGCTGGTTTATAAAACAAAAGGGTTTTTGCCATTTCAAACACTGATTATATCTTATATTTCTGGAAAAAAAAACATATGTTGTGTGTGCTTGATAAATTATTTATCATACATCTTTATTATGAGTCATTCATTCAGAAAAGTATAGTATGAAATATAGTATTGTGTTCGTTTCCTTTTTCTGTTTCTGTTTAGATGATAACTGATGCTTTAGATGCTTTAACTGAAGTTTTAACATCTACTCTCATGTAATGGAAATCATAATTAATCTCCTTTGTAAAAGCTTTACAAGGCATAAATAGTCCTCACTTTAGATGAGCTCACAAAAATAGTTAACTGACAACTACTAAATGTTTTATAACTACCTGAATTAACCATGAATGACAGTAGGAATACATGTTGATAAAGCATTTATTAACACAATGAGTAGCTATTACTATGTCTAAATAATAAGATGTACAAATGTACATTGAAACAGTTAAATAATATTTTACTTACATCTCCGAAATGATCTTATGAACCACTGATGACTCCTAAATAACTGGTTCATAAATAATGTAATACATAATTCAGAAATGATAAATTGATCATTAATAAAGTATAAAAATACAATTAAACAGTATATATATGTATATAAATCAAGAATAAAGCATGTATAGCTGTATTTATAAACTGCTTATTAATGTATATTAATGCTTTATAAATGATGAATTAACTATTTACTAATGCTTAACTAATGATTCACAGCATGCTGTTATAATATATATATATATATATATATATATATATATATATATATATATATATATATATATATATATATATATATATATATATATATATATATATATTATGACTTGAGTCACCATTTCCACCAAACAAAAAATGTATGGACCTTATTCACAGTCTATGATGACACATTTACACAGTAATTAACATCATAAGTGCAGCTATTCAAAACAAAATAATGTACATTTACAACACTTCACTTTGTACTACATTGCCTTGGCAATATATTACTAAAAACTAGTTAACACTTTCTAATACAACGGCCGCAAATTTGACATCTTTCTCTTTCATCTTTCTCAACGTCACTCTCTAATATTTTTCCTCTTTTGTAAAGTCATAAAAAAGCTATTGTGGATTGTTCCTTTTGCTATTGGAGCAATTTGGAACACAAAAATTATATTTGTACTTTCAATTTACCACTATAGCACTTTCATAGTGGAGGGTGAACCAATTCCAGGGTAATGTGCATTCCCCTTAAAAACACATTTAAAAAGAATGTCATGAAACAGTTTTAAGTTGTCGTTTCACATCAACCTACACATCCCATCATAATAATACCGGTAAATTATTTGTTTTTAAAGCGGCTGCATTCGCAAACTATAATTTGAACGGAAAAGCAAGCATAAGCTACTGTATGTGTGATTTGACATGGCAGCCAATTTGAATACCGGTAATAAATAACCATTGCCTGACCTATTGCAGCAAAACAAAAGTTTTATTCAAATTCTGAATGGATTAAATAAAAAGCTGTCACCTCAATTCATTGTGATCTCACAAAGTTCCACTAAAATCAATGAAACTGACTGCACATTGAATCTCTTATATTTAGCCTACATAATTTCTACACTTTGTTAAGACTTAAAGGGATACTTCAGCTCTGGGAACATGAATGTGTATTTAATAGTGATCATTTATATAGTAGAAATGTGAAATTATTTTTTAAATTGAAGCATTCTAGACTGAGAAAAGGCAGAAAATGTATTTTTTACTCATGTGGCTGAAAGACAACAACTCCCAGAATGCACTTGCTTTGCTGCCCTTACGAGGCCAGGCCACTCCCAAACCACGCCTACCGGTTACAGGCGGCAGTATCCGAAAAATTTCTCCACACATTCTCTAGGCTAATACATACTCTAGTAACAGTAAAGGTTTAAAGGTTTATAAAAAGAACCACAACCGATGGGAGTTATAACTTTTATATTAACTTAAAATTAATATTAACACCTTTACACTCAAAGCTCTTCCAGAGCTTCGGCTGTTTCCTTATATTCATTCACAGTATTGTCAGTCAGGAGCTGGATATTTCCGTCTGATGTCCTGGACAACACAGGTGGGCAAAACGAGACGATAGTCTTTACCAAGTCGCTCGCCTTGCTGGAACCATTCCATAAAGTGACGATAGGCTGTTAGGCGATATTGTCTACAAAACAGTAAGCACAACGTTAGCAATGCGAACTATTTGCACACAGTATACTATCATAGATGTAAATATAACAACAATAGCTCAGCTGACTAACGTTACGAGGGAAGAACATTGTGATAATGCCGGGTGTCCAAACTCTGTACATTACGTCTTGGTAAAAAAAAGAAAAACAAACCAAATAACGTTACTCACTTTACACTAAGCCGTCCGTTTGTCCCTGCGGGCTTTGGCTGGCGTTTCCAATTTATCTCGTCCAGAAGAAAATGGGATCGTTGAAATTCGCGACAGCAATAGGACTCTCTATCTGTTTCCATAGGCGCACAGCGTGAGCACTGACAGCTCCAGTCCGCCCCAGCTGGAGTCTGGCCGGGCTCGAGTCAGGTCTTGCTCCCCTGCTGCAGCAGCTGCTCCGGCCGCATCTTGTTCCTCCATCTCCCGCAACTGTTCATCGCTGTATTGCGGCTCGTACAGGTAGCCGCGAGCATCAGATTCGCGCAACTGATCTTCGAAATCCCCTTCTGTCATTTCAACTTCTAAACTAACGTTACCTTCCGCTATCGTGATTAGCCCACTATACAAACTTTATACACAGAGCAAGAGCCTGTTAGCTTAGCTTCTACAGAAAGATGGCTGACAATATCTTACTTTCTGTGAGTGAGATCCCGCCCCATATGGGCGTAGTGAAAACATGCGGAACTAGCTACTAGTACTGGCTGTAGTTTTAAGCCTCTGGCCCAAAAATCCTCCGATGACGCAAAATGACGATTTTTGCGTCATCGGAGGATTTTTTCCAGACTAAAAATACATAAATCTCTCATATCAGGGGGAAATGAGGGGGGGAAGCAAGGTAATTCGAAAATACTACTGGTTTTCTACTAATACAAATCTTAATGCTAAATCCTGAAGTAACCCTTTAACTAATAAAGATTTAGCATGCAGAATTCAGCGAGCGTGCAGAATTCAGCACTGGACAAAAACTCTGGCATTTTGAGCGGTAAGTGGATTCTAATTTAAACCAGTGATATGTCAACCCAATCTCACTCCCAAGGCGTCAAAAACTGAAGCATGGTCAAGTGAAGACGCCAAAGGCGCCCCTCGGTGTCGCTCTATAGACGAATTAGGAACTCCATTGCTTTCAATGGGAAACCTGTGGCGTTAACAACAGACGCAAATTTTATTAGAAGGAAATCGCGCTGAAGAAGTCTCATTCCGAACACATCGCGATATTTCAGCCCGCTCTCATCCTTTGGCGTCATACATGTGACGCTTTGTACATTTCGTTGAAATCTTACGCACATGGCATCCTTTAGCAAAATTATGAGAGGCAGAACCCAAGGCGTCAAACAGGTGATGCTCGTCTAAATCCAACGCACATTGCATCGTTTAGCGTGAATATGAGACGCAGATCCCAAGGCGTCATAACCGTACCCTACCCCAGACCTAAACCTACCCATAACAGTGCGTGTTATATTGACGCTAAAGGATGCCATGTGCGTAAGATTTCGACGAAATGTCATATGGCGTCACCTACATGACGCCAAAGGATGAGAATGCGTTGGATATTTGGCATCAGTTCACGTGTGGTAAGAAGTCGTAAATACGCTGTCCAAATAATGTTTGTTATAATGTATTTTCTGTTTGACAATATTAATCAGATTAGCTCTCTCATGTTCAGTCACTGCATTATATTTGTCATCTCCATGGAGGCTTTGCGTTTCATTGCTTTCTAATTCAAAACACCTTACTAAACTATGGTGATTAAACACTGTGTCACGTGACGTGCTATAGGCCTAGACCTTCAATCAGTTAATCATATTCATATCAGGTTCAAAGAAATACAATTAGTTCCAAAATGGTATTTGTAGTACAAGCATGTACAGTAAAAACACTTACCATGCTTTTACCACAGTAACCTTAGTTTTACTGTGATAGGTGTAGTAAAAGGACAGTAACCACACAACTTACTATGCTTTTACAACAGTATTGGTAGTTTTGATGTGTCATTTGTTGTAGATGCACAGTAACCACAACACTTACCATGCTTTTACCACAGTAACCTTAGTTTTACCGAAATAGGTATAGTAAAAGGATAGTAACCACAAAATGGACCATGCTTTTACCTCAGTATTGGTAGTTTTAAAGTAATATTTGTTGTAAATGCATAGTAACCACAACACGTACCATGCTTTTAATGCCTAATAATTTCAAATTAAAAAATTGTAAGGTAAATTTATATTTTTCAGCTGAAAATACCAAAAGGGTCTTTCGGACTCAGTCAGCCCATTATTGTTTGAGGAGAAATAAACGGAGGAGATGGAAAGCTGCAAAGGCAAATATTCGCAACGGTATGTATGTGTTGGTTTTAACCCTTAATCAAACATTTTATCAAGCATTTGTTGTTTCTTAAACCTTTTCTTACAAAACCCATAGCCCAATTAGTACAAAAATAGTCTCAAAGTCTTAATAATTCACAAGATTTAACAAGTTGTCAAATTTGTTTGATACTCGTACATAATTGTATACTCGTACATAATCCTGCAGCTTTTACTCCTACTGCTGTCATTGCCTCAATTCCTGTACATATTTATCGCAATATTTGTTTATAGTTGACAAGTTACTTATAGTCAGTAGAATATCTGCTGGGGGACCATCAAAATAAAATGTTAGTAGATATTAAGCATACAGTCAACTAATACTCTAATGACAGTTAGTTGACCTGCAGTTGCAAAGCTACGTATAGTTAGTAAAATGTCTTAAGTGGACTATCGAAATAAAGTGCTACCAATATCACAATACGCATCACATTCATGTGGCTTTTCATGTTCCCATGCTCACTAAAAGTGTTGCACTGTTTATATAACAAAAGAAACTCAAAATATGACGAGCCTTTTGCTAACAACTGACCAGCTTGTGTAACAATGATCCAGCTGACAAGCAATCACAGCAATGTTGTAGAATGGATGCCTAACCTTCACTATCCCAGGTACAAAGACACCGCCTTGAACAACCCAACATTGCCTTTAAACAGACACATACCACTTCAATTAGCAGGAGGGTGGATAAAAGCTACTTTGCCCTTGAATAGAGGCAAAGTTGTATGTTTTTGTGTGTCTTGTCATATGATGGGATTACTCTCTCTGTGAATGAGGGGAGGGACAGTCGGAGCAGGTGGAAAACAACAATACAGCCCTGCCACATCTGTAGCCCTCCAGGCTCGGAGACTTATCGTGCCAACAGATAATAGTGCTGGTTCACACACACAAAGACAGCACAGACGTACGGGAAATGAGAGAAACGCCTGGAAGATAAACACAGCTTCTCTCTCGCTCTTCTCTTCGCTCCTCTCTAGCTCACAGAGCTTCCCTTGTTCGGCACAGTGAGAGACAATGGACAGACAATTAGCATTGGCCTCTCGTCACTGCCGGAGCATAAAAGGACACTCCCTGTAAATTCGCTGATTAAACAATCCTAATGCACTCTGTGTAGAGACTGTATTTGCCTTTCTGCCCTGCTGAGACTGATGTGCCCTCCGCAGACTGTGAGATACTTGAGAGGCCTGCGCTTGGCTTTTGTTGGCCACTGTTTGTGAGTGAGAGTTTGTGAGTTGGAGAGATGAATCCCCCTTTCTTGCTGGCTCCATGGAAGTGTTTGCTTTACTGTCTGGACTTAATAACAGTTACTATGCTTATTATCCTTCAAATTAAGTTGTAATGAGTTAGAATGTTCTGGAAATTTAGACCTCAATACTGTTGCCAGTGGATGTCACAATGCTGTATTGCTTGTATTCTCGATAAAAACTTTGAGCTGTTAGAATTGTTTGTAAGATTTGTAGAATTGTAGAATCATCAGGTTTAAGGTGATGAATGGAATGAGGACTCAAGCAAAGAGTTGCAATGGACTTTATTTAAATCAGAAAAAAAGATCCGCACAGGCAAATTTGCCAAAAAGCTCACAAGTTTTTATTGTCTAGAGGCCACAAATAAAGTGCAAAATAGTGCAGGGTGCGCAACATTTTTTTTTGGTTCAACCCTTCATCAGTGGCATGTGTTTCCAAGCATACACCTGCGGTCATTTAGAAACGTATTACCGTAATCAATGTAATAAACAGGAATCTGACTTTATCTCATAGGAAAATATTTACATAAATAGTCTACATAATTATACATCACAACAACTACATCATCAATTCAAAGCATTGAAAATTCTAAAAAACATGACCATAAATATTTTCATTCCCATTTTTGAATATCACAAAAAAGTACCATAACAATACATACACACATCACATGATTAGACATTGAAATACATAAGGTTTACATGATTCTTCTCATATTTCTCTCTATGTAAATCAACAAAAAAACATCAAAATCAATCAACATTTATAGAAAACAATTTTATTTAATAAAAAAAAAAAAAAAAAAAAATATATATATATATATATATATATTTTTTTTTTTTTAAATCAGAAATCAAACAAAAACTACCTTGTAGGGACTGGTAAGGCAGGACAGAGGAGGACATATGACAACAAACATGTACAGGACTGCAAACACAAGGAGAATAATTACGGAAAGAAATCAGGAGGTAACAAGGGAGAGCAGGTGGAGCAAATTAACCAATAATCAGGTAACAAGAGGGGCAGGTGAAGACAATAGACAGGAGAGCACATGGTACATAGAAACAAACATGAAAAGTCATGTGGCCGCACCAAACATGACAAAAATACGAGCACATGGCCAATGGACACAATCACAAGTCATGTGCTGAAACAAAACATGACACGAACATGTGCACGAACTTGAGAACACACAGAAAAACATACAGAAAAACTTGATACCGCATGCTCACACAACGAGACCAGAGCACACGGAGAATGATCGAATGCTCATGCCATACACTAAAGATGACAAACACATGGAGCTTGAATGTCTGGACCCAAAGTGCCAGGATCCGAACATCATACGTTCGCACACAAAACAACTCAAGTCATTTTTTTTTTTTTAAATGAATGTGCCATAGAAATCTTTAATGACTTTAATGATTTAATGAATCACATAATTTTAATGAAAGTTTACAATGATCCAATCAATTCCTGATGGACAAAACAGAGTCCTGCACTACATTTCTCTTGTTTTCATGTTTTTCTTGTTGGATCACAATAGACTATCATAATAGAAAAAGACTTTTGAAACTTTGATGCTGTCTTTAATGGATACAAAATTCAAAGCATGGTTATTTAAAAAAAGTATACTAAAACAATTGTTATAAACGTGAATAAAATAACACTGTAATAAACTGATGTATTTCTGCAAGAAAATATTATAGGTTTTTTAGTATCTCGAGTGTTTGAGAGACTCAAGATAGGCTTGTAGCATCTTGCTTTCCTGTAAACACACACACACACACACACACACACACACACACACACACACACACACACACACACACACACACACACAAATTGTGCATGACATTGTTTCATTAAAAAATCCATGTGAGAGTTGAAGCATTATTTTATTTAAAATAACCCCATACATACTAAAGAGCATATACAGTAAATATTCAGTAAACAAATGTACTGTTAAATGTATGGTTTCCACTTCAGGTTATACCATGCACCCAATTATAGGTAAATAAAGCAAGTACACTCATCTGCAATCTTGATAAAGTATAATAATATTATTTTTATATTGTCAGATCTTTAGATGGCTTATTACTACATTATTACAAATGCATGTACTTATCACAGGACGTTTTATGATGGCATTACTTGATGGCATTACTTTAAAAAAAAGTACAACATTTTTGGATTAGAACAAGCTTGTGTTATCTGCACAAGTACGGTGACATTTAGGTTTGGCAAATCTGGAAGGGATTACTGGGGATCCACGCAGGTACAGGAGGTAGTTTGGATAATCTGATGGGATAATCTGCACTGTCCGACCTGCTTCTCACAGGTGACTTCACAAGGGTCTATAGCTTTAAACACATGCTCAATCTGGCTCAATTACAAAATTCCTCTGGTCTGCCAAAAATCCACACAGAAAATGATTAGGTAACATTTGAATGTTACAGTTTAGAGTTTAGATTCTGAACACTGGACTGACCTCACATGCTGACATTGCATTCAATAAAATAA
Source organism: Siphateles boraxobius (assembly GCF_051911475.1). NCBI lineage: Eukaryota > Metazoa > Chordata > Actinopteri > Cypriniformes > Leuciscidae > Siphateles > Siphateles boraxobius. The sequence goes on from NW_027509182.1 coordinate 3,367,101, forward strand.
CAAATGCTGCTGCACCTTTTTGCAGAACTAACTTCACTTTTGTAGGTCATTTTCATATTTACTTGTAGTCAACTTGTGCTAAAGTGATAGTACAGGACTGGCATTTAGTTGATGCATGAAGTTTGATATTTTGTTATACCAAATACAATATGGGACTACTGTAAAGGCAACAGACTTAGAAACACAAAACTATGTCAACTAATAATTCCTTGATGCTCTGCCTCAAATAGTTCAACTCAGTTAACAGCATCATGTTAATTACCACAAAAATCTATTCGGTAACTGCACGCTATTATTAATTGGTTAAGCATTAGTAAACAGTTAACTTCTGACATATTATTATTCAGACATAGTAATAATTACTGATTGTGTTAATAAAATGCTTTATTAACATTTATTTCTACTGTAATTCATGGTTAATTCAGGTAGTTATAAAGCATTTAGTAGTGCTCAGTTAACTATTTTTGTGAGCTCATCTAAAGTGAGGATTATTTATGCCTTGTAAAGCTTTTACAAAGGAGATTTAAAGGCTCCGTTATCTTCTAAACAGAAAAAAGAAAGAAACACAACTCAGTGATACAGAACATAGAAATATTTAAATAGTTATTCAATTAAATAGTTTATTAATCATTTACTTACACTTTCTAAGTGATCTTATGAACCACTGACAACTCCTAAATAACTGGTCTGTAAATAATGCAATACTCCATTTAGAAATAATAAATTGATCATTAATAAATAATGAAATTACAATTATTAAACACATTTTATATATGCTTATGAATTAAGAATAAAGCATTTACAGCTGTATTTATAAACTGCTTATAAATGTCTATTAATGCTTTATAAATGATGAATTAACTGTTTACTAATGCTTAAAGGGTTAGTTCACCCAAAAAAGGAAAATTCTGTCAGTAATTACTCACCCTCATGTTGTTCCAACCTCTTCGGAACACAAATTAAGATATTTTTGATGAAATCTGAGAGGTGTATGACTCCTTCAGGCTTTTAGGCAATTTCATTCATTCTCAGAAAAGTTATTAAAAACATTGTTAAAATAGTCCAAGTGACTATTAGTGTATCAAGTATTATCCAGTTACGAGAATACTTTTTGTGCACACAAAACAAACAAACATAACGACTTTATCCAACTTTTCATTTTCTTCTGCGTGGGGCTCTGATGTGAGTTCACGAGAGCACCACGAGAGCGCATATGCAAACTTATAAAAAAGCAAAAAACCAAAAAAACAAACAAAGTGATTGTAAAAATGACAACAAAATGACTTTTCAGCTCAAATAATAGACAGTAATAAAAAGTGTTTTTATATGATAATAAACTTCATATTCCTTTTTAAATCCCCCAAAATTTGACCACATTTACTTTTATTGAAGGTTCTTTAACCTGGAATTTTGCTTTTTTAAAGAGGATGAGGGATGACTTTCAGTGTTATTTTTATATTATTTATATACTGATGTCTTTCTAATGCATATATATATATATATATATATATAAATACAACGTAAATAACAAAATATATATATTGTAAAAGCTCGTTTCCATTTGAATTTTAGTTTATCTAAAAGAAGATTGTTGGTCACCAGACAGTTGATTGTAGCCATTGACTTCCATAAGTCAATGGCTACCTTCAACTGTTTGATTACAAATATTGTTTAAAATATTTTTTTTTTGTGAGAACAAAGAAACCAGAAAGGTTTGGTCAATATATATGGGTGAGAAAATTATGACAGTTCATGACAATGATGAGAGTTTTCATTTTTGGGTGAACTATCCCTTTAATTTCTATTGAGCCCGGAATATTCTCTGAAGACAAAATATCTTCTCATTGATTCTTCCCGATCCAGGTAAGCCGTCACCCACCGGATAAGAACGAGAAAAGCTCCTTCCTCTATCTTAGTAATCAGTGAGATAAGAACAAAAGGTTTAATCACCATCAAAAGCATGAATGCCCAACGCCCCTAAAAAAACAGACGTTTCAAACTTTGATTGATGTTAACTGTCTTTTTCAGACTAATTAGTGTTTAACTAGGCTGTAAAGTTGTATTTGGTGGTGGAGGATGGGAGTTGTCGATGTCGTAGAACCAAACATCCATCATTCCCAAAAGCACTTCGGCATGTTTGTGCGAGCTCATGCGCGTTACCTGGGTTTCTCTTTGCATATTGGCGTCACAGAACAGAAACAAGAGGCATGACACAAAGTAAGCAAACATACTATCTCCCCTTTCATCTTCAGCTGTGCACATCAGCATGAACTGTCACAACACAGAGGCCCACAGGCTTAAGTAGTTCAACTTAACACCCCTGTACACGAACACACACAGCCGCAGACACACGACTATACGTGTTTACCTTGTGTTGAGAGAAGGACTATAACAGGCTGAGATGTCTGGGCTGTCTGTCATTCATGCCCTGCAGAGTTGCAGAGGTTATCTGATAGTCGCTCCTAGTGAAAGCATAACTCGCTTCTTCGGCGTGATTTCATCTGCATTGCATAACTCACATTCAGCTGGTGTCTGCTAGTGTCCAGTGCTGTTGTTCAGACTATGGCCTCTTGTCCTCCAATATGAAGAGAGCCTGCAGCAAATGGTTACTGATATATATCAGCCTCTCTTGCTCTCATTCCAGAGGTATGTTTGTGAGTAATGGTACATCTGGAGCCTGTATGCAGGGTCAGCAGGCCCTCTTTTATCTGTAGGGCTGATTGTGTCTTATCTTATCAAAGAGGCTAAGAGCAGGTCCTCTATCAGTCATGAATTTACGATCGAGAAAGGAGAGCTGTGCATCAGGGAGAAGAAGTGAGCTTCAGGGGGATTTTAAACTCCCCTTATACTCGGTTATATTCATATATTACATAAATATTAAAAAAGTTGAAGATATCACATAATTTTGTGAGTGGAAGGTGGTTGCAAGAAGGCAAAGTCTAAAAGAAAAAGTGAAAATCATTTAAGGAAGTAGGGTCAAAAACATATAGCATAAGGGGCCGTTAACACGACTGAGTTTTCAACTAATAACGTAAAAAGTTTAATGCGTTTTGGCCGATGAATTATACGACAACACCGTTTTGGGGGCCTGAAACTACAAACTTTTGACTGGTTTTGCAACTACAAAAACGCAAATTTGTAAAAAAAAAAACATTGACGACATGCGCATGCGTATTACGTGTTCAGTCTATAGGCTCAAAGTGTTTCTTTACAAAGTGACATCACCGACTACTGGCCTGGCAGCATAATACGATTGTTTTAGTCGTTTTCGCGGATCCGTACCCACACAACAACATAGTATCGCCCAGATCCGGCCCACATCCGGTACACATGGATTCCACACGGCCCAGATGTGGCCCGGATCTGGGCCGACACTATGTTGCTGTCTGGGTGTGAACGGGGATCATTTTGACAACGTTGTCACCTGTACTTGAAAAACACAAAAGAAAAACTTTTCCGTATTGAGTGTATCAAGCATAACATTCCGTATCAAGCATAACATACTTTAAATACGTGACTGCACACATCTTAATTGTTATATTAAAACAAAAGTAAAATATTTTTGTGGATAAAACCACACTACATTTTACAGCCTAAGCTAACCATGTCTTGCCATAAAAAGGTCAAATTATCCGACATTTTAAAAGGCTTATAGAACTGGCTGTGTTTGACATATAATCATGAGGGTCTGCAGTGTTTTTTTCTATGATATAACCTATGATATAAATATCGTTTTTTTCCTTCATGTTGGCTGTAACACATGATTCAGTATAATAGGTTTTTCCATATAATAATAACAATAATATACCAAAATACTTAATAAGGTATCCTTTTCAAGAATTTCAGTCTTTTAATGAGACTTTATTATTCATTAACCACCCTATTATATAATAGATGTTATATAATATATATAGACAAAAAAAAATGAGTATCATGTTATTGAGCCCTAAACCATCTGAAATTATGATACAGGATCTTTACCAAAGATCCATTTCCTTGGATGGCCCGAGTGTATGCCTTCTAAGATGTACGCTCACCTTGAAGGGATCACACACACACTGGATGGTTAAGATCTGTGTAAGATGGGAGCAGCTTGGATGAAGCTGTTAGGCCGTAAGCTGTGGCTCATCCCTCAGATAAGAGCCTTCTTAAACCAGGGATGAGGCAATAAATCCCCTAGTTTGACTTCATGCACCAGCTTTAGGTGATCACCAAGTAACTATGGTCAGATAAGCTGCAGGTATCTAAGAAATGCCTGCCCCTGTGAAATGGGACAGGTCACATGCTTGCTAGTAACCTTGAAAGCAACTGGCTTCTTTAGTCCAACACATGGTTTAGACAGCTAACTTAACAACATTTAGAGTTGGGTATGGCTCTTTTAAACTTGAGATTTTAGTCTGTGTGAGTTTAAATGCAGGAGTACCGTTTGCTGTTCTCATTCTCTACTAGGAACTTTACATGAAGGAAACGATAAACAAATCACCTTGTTTGTCACAATGTGAGGAGGGTTTTGCCATATTAATGGAGGAGAGCTTTGAGTTAGCATAATGAGCTTGACTAGCCTAACAACGGCTTATCTTCAAACAAAGTTGCCCTGACAAACCTCTGTGGCTTTCTTTAGACAAATAATCACCTTTTGGCGTATGCTTGATCTGTTTCGGTGCAGTCTTTCTTTAATCCCTGCTTCATTCTGCCTGCCTGTATCCCCATTTGTCAAAAGAAACACTTAAGGAGCAAACACTTGATCTGCTGCGATACAGAGTGCTTCCTGATGGTTCTAAGCAGAGCTGAAAATCGAGTCGATTTTCTGAGGTAATCCTGAGATTACCAACCCCACTTTTCTCTAACCACTATGTGCAAAACTAGTAGCCTTCAAAACACACTTAGTGTGTAACTGCCCACAGAGCATTGCCAAACATACTCGAAAATAGTAACTTTGTGGATAAAGTCCAAAGGTAATTCAAGGAACACATGCTGTATCTGTTTTTGCAGTATCAATCAGGTAATATCGACTGTTATCAATGCTAGTTAACGCGGTTTTTGATATTCAACATTGGGCTAAAAGAAAATAATACAGTTTTTGAGTTTACATAAAATATTTGAAAGAATGCAACCAGTGTTGAAGAGAACAGTTTTGCTGAACTGGTCCTGCATCATTCATGTGGTCAGTTCAGGTGTAATTACACAACGTGAGAAAAAGAACAAACTTACAACAGAAAGTTGTGACACAACAAAGTTATGCAAATAATAAAAACCAGCACAGGTTCACTATTGCCTTGCTTTCGGCATGTTTTGTGGTACTTTACTTTTAAAGTGAAATGTCCATTGAATGGCAGCTAATGCGCATTGGGCTTTCCCCAAAACAGATAAATGTGAATCTGCCAACATTGTATTATGCTGGTTTTTGTATGTATTGCCAGGGTCCACCTCGTATGACCAAAGCTGCTACTTTTCAGTAAATAATTTAAACATTGTTGTCAAAGTTGATATTGTGTCTGTGGCTCTCTATATAGGCTTTTTGCATGTGTCATTATATTATTAACATTTTACCAAGTTCAAGCTCAAATGGAGTTACAAAAGTTTTGACCAGCGAATGTCGGCCATTGGCTGTTTTTTTTTACGTCATTAGAAAGACCAGATCTGAGGCAGTAAGCACATTGCGTTTTCATCAACTTTCAGGTTAGTTGCAGATATGTGGTTAGTTAGTTGCAGATATCTCAAAATCTCATGTTATAAAAGACAAAGGGATACACACAGGCTATTTAAGACTACTGACTATTATGACTCGGTGGCAAATTCTAGACTAAAGGCCTGTTCACAGCAAGGACGATATCTTTAATGATAGTTCTAAAAATTGTTCTAAAAATAAAAGAAGTCCACACCACAATTAAAACAATATCGACACAGAGAAAAAATATCGTTGGAATCACTTTAAAGGCCTGTTCACACCAAGAATGATAACTATAAAGATAATTATAACAATATTAATGTCCACACCAACCCACAATAGGTTCTGTTTATTCTAAGTGCGGCTGCAGTTATGTCGTTCGCTGCTTTAAAAGCTCACACTCTTTAAAGCAGAATGGATTATGATTGGCTGTTCAATGTATCGCTGTTAATTTATCGTTCATCAGCTGGAAAAAAATCGTTCTGAAAGTAATTCCAACTACATCTTTCCTCTGTGCCGTTATTGTTATAGTTGTGGACTCTGCTATTCTTGTATATTTAGAACGATGTTTAATACTATGTCTTTATCATTATCGTTATAGTTATAGTCCTTGGTGTGAACTGGCCTTAAGAACAATTTATTTCCCAGCTGATGATGAATGATGAAAAGTGTGATAAAAAGTTTAATAAAAAGTTCGCCTATCAGAATCCATCCTGCTTTAAAGGGACAATGTGTAGTTTTTTAGGTATTTTATTATCTAAAATCAATATTTTTATTCATAAATATGTCCTCAATGGTGTACAAATACCTCTGTCAATTATCTGCCTTATCCTCGTAAACAAAGAATGAGCAGGACGAGTATCTCTCACGGAGGAGCAGAAGCATAAAAGGAGGAGTGACGAAAGTGGAGATCGAGAAAGGCCAAGCCTGGATTTATGTTGTGTTGTTTATTTTATTATGTAACAGCAGTCGTCCGTAAGGGGATGCTGTCTTTTAATTTCATTTTTTATTTGTTTTATTTTGTTATTAAATTGTTAAAATGTTCACCGGTTCTCCCCTCCTTCTTCCCATAACATCTGAGCTGCGTTACACAAAGTAATTGTCTTACAGAGTTTTAGAATTAGAGTGAAATTATAATAATGATAGAAAATATATAATTTCTCCTCATTAATTGTAATTGCCAATGCAAAAATCCGATCCTGTGTATAAACATTTCCTTTTTGCTATTACAAATATTTGAGCTCTTTTATCATTACTCGTTTCACAGGACTACCCAGCACTCCGCAATGCTGTTCCAGGTGAGCTACAGAGCAAACTGTCTGCCTCAGAAAAGCCATACATATGGACATGGTTATGTGATGCAAACATCAAAATGTATTCATTTACATATGATACACTATGGTAAAAGTGTTTTGAGATCATAATAACATAGTGTTTTGCTAGGAACCGCATTTAAATAAGTCTTAATAAATTAATAATCTGCACCTCTAAGCATATATTTTTTAAAAGGAATAAAAGTTGTTGGTGTATTACTGCCACAAGTGTTCATTTCCGCTGTAAAGTGCATTTAATTGTATGTCTGAGTATGTTTTTGGAGAAGGCCCATTGCAAAAATGTAGGTAGAGCAAAGTTTTTCCAATGAGCCTATGATGCAACAAACAATGCTATGATGAAACAAAATTGATAAATGTATGCAGTCTCGTATCAGGTAACCATATTTTGAGTCAAGTAATAACAAACTTATAAATGTGAATAAATTGTTTAGTTGTAGTCTGATTTCCCAGAAGGCACTGGACTCTAACTTTGTCTTTTCCTGCTCTCCAGCCTTACTTAGAATGAGTGCAGGGGCTCCATATGGGTCTGTTTGTCCCCTCTATTCTCATTATTTACCCCAATCATCTCTCAAGCATTCCACTGGATCTGACAGTCCATCCAAGTGCAGGACTAACAGAGGCTCCAGCAGCGATAGAGCTAATGAGCACAGTCCTGGTACAATGATTTCACACAACAATTACAGTCTAGCAGAGAATGAGATTATGTGGGGAATGTGCTAGTGATTTCCTTTTAAAATAACGGAGAGTGCATCAATGCTGATTTTTAGGTTAAGGCAACGTTCAATTCAAGTTAAGATCACCTGACAGCATCTGTGGCATAATGTCGATATCCACAAAAATAATTCTGCTCTTGAGGAACTTCAATAAAAGTAAATGGACAATTTTGGTATAGTACTTTATTTTACAGTTCTGTTCAACATGTATGTAATGCCCTTACTATCGGTATTAATCTAAACCTAAGCCTAACCTTAGACCAGATTACAGGGTTAGTTCACCCAAAATTTTTAATTTTGTCATTAATTACTCACCCTCATTTAGTTCTAAACCAGTAAGACATCCGTTCATCTTTGGAACACAAATGAAGATCATTTTAATGAAATCTGAGAGCTTTCAGTCCCTCCATAGACAGTCTATGCAACTACCACTTTCAAGCCCCAGAAAGGGAGTAAAGTAAAAATATCATTAAAGGAATCCATGTGACTCCAGTGGTTTATCCTCAATTTTATAAAGCGACGCAGGTGCTTTTTTTCCGTTCACACAGATCTGCGGAAACGACTAAAAACGCTATATTATGCAGGCCAGACAAGTAATTTTGCGATGTCACTTTGTAAAGAAAGACTACGCGCCCACGCACATACATTCAAACGCGCATGCCTATAGACTAAACACGTAATACACATGTACATGCCATCACCATTTTCACACTTTCACGTTTTGAAGTTTACACTGTGATAACGGTATCGCTTTTAAAACTAGTTTTCAAAAACTTGCACTTTGAAACACTTCAAAGTTTGTGTTCTCAGGTCACCAAAACTCCATTGTCGTGTAAATAAACGGCCAGAACGCATTTAAATTTTTCTGTTTTCAGTTGAAAACGGTGTTGTGTGCGGCCCTAAGTTATTAACTAATGATTTTATACAACTGAAATGAATCAATCAAAAACTTACTTAAGCTAGACAATGACTTCCTTCTAGAGCTGCTGTACAGCCAAAACAATCTTTGTTGCATTCATTTTCTATTATCACTGTATAGCTGCTTTGAAACAATACTGTAAAAAGCGCTATCCAGATAAATGAAGGTGACTAGACATGACTTTGTTCAAATACTGTTGATTGAGGTTACCTTTTACTGAACCCTGAAAATACCAAACTAAAGCAGTTAGTTTAGTCTTTTTCTTTGTATAATGTAAAGTGTGTGTAAATGAAAGTTTTTATAGAGTTCAAATTACCTGAAACTCTCTTAGCTCAGTATCTTGAACCATTCTGCCACTCTTCCTTTGCCCTCTCCCCCTTTTAGCTCCCTTGCTCTTTAAACTGTTACTTGAACATTAGCATCACAACATTGCAATAATGGATCCACATGGAGACAGTCTCTCTGTCACGCAACCAGCAGTAAGGTTCAGTGGCAGGCTATTGTGAGTCAGGTTTATTTTATATGGAACACATGTCCATTAATGACAGACACAGAGCACGCGTGGTTTGGCTGCCCACAATATTGTGGGAATGATTACAGGGGACTGGGGGAGGGTGCCTTGACATTAGCTTTGCTTTTGATCATACTGTTCACCAAGGTGGCGCTGAGGAAACTCAGAACCGATGCTGGCAAAGGTTTAGATGCTAAAAGGTTCCCACACATGGCAAATGGAAATGGAGGCTATTGTGTGAACCCCCAGTACAATAAATGGAGTTGGTGGGTTCCTTGGCACAAAATGAATTGTGACAATATAATGCCAAGCAAAACAGTTGTTTTTGAGCAACACTACATTAACGATGTTTGAAGTTTTTCAAAATTACATTCCAGCTTTTGTTTAAAAGGTTAGATAAAGGTAAGCCTGAGTTCCCAGGTAAGGTTTACTTTGCAGTTACTGCCTCTATCTTTCATCCAAACGCACCTTTAATACACTCAGTTGCCTGCCTTAGAGTGAACTGGTCAAGGTGCCTTCTTTAAGGGGTACCATCATGTGTCAGGTTTGTGATCGCAGTAATTCTCTACTACCTGGAGCACTTTTGCCTGGGATTGCTTGCAACATTTGGAATAGCTCATTTAAAATAATATTCATTAAAACCACAGATGGTTTTACATTAGAAATGTAATCATTTTATTCATTTTGGTTTCATACATTAAAACCCTAACTAGCTAAAAATGTTTGGTTTAATCAATGACTTAAAATATATAGGGATAATTCACAGCTTGCTGTACATTAAAGGATTTTAATGCATAACGTGTGTGCGAAGAACCGCTTGATGCGAAGTGCAATATTTGACCAGAAGGGTAAAATCGACAATTAGTTTTGTCAGTGGATCATTAGATCTAGTATTCTGCCTGCATTGAATCAGACACAGTCACGCAGAGATAAAGTTGTGAAATTACATTTATTTGAATCAATTAATTAATTAATTAATGAATAATAGCATTTATTTGAAATAATTATTGAAAGAGAGAGAGAGAGAGATGTGTACCTGTAGGCTACCTGTGTCTGTTCCAACGCTATCTCACGACCAATTAGTTTACTAGGTGCTTCGTAAGAATTGTTACGACCTCACTTATACGAATTGGTATGATTTGTTTAAACCCCAGTGACGGGTAGGTTTAGGGGCGGGGTCAGGGGTAAGGCTTTCGTAGGGCAACTCGTAAATTATGTACAATTTAGCAAAAATCTTACCATTTCGTACTAATTATAGCTACACTTCGGGTTGTCTTTTCAGCACCTCTCTCTCCATTGACAAGAAAGCTGTGAGTTTAATTAATTTTAAAAATGTAACCCCTTCATTGCTGAGAAATGTAATCTAGCCATTTAGTAGGGAAGCTATTTTAAAGTCGTGGGGGCAGCATTAAGTTTCTGTGCTCCTGAATGTTTCTGTGTGCACAGTGCGATCTACGCTCTCTTTGTGCAAGTGATGTATGTGTGTTTGTTGTGTGTGTGAAAACAGGGTATTAATTTCCACCTTATTTTCAACACAGAAGCAAGGTGTTTTGTATAGTTAAAATTAACTGGAAGCAAATGACACCGGAAGCCAGACGCATTAAAATTACAAATTTCCGCGCCTGCTCTTACCTGAAAAATAAGGCGGATAGAACGGTGATTCAACTGACTTGGAACTACCGGTGCATTAAAAAGTTTTATCCCACACCTTCCAGCCAATCAGAATCGAGTATTCTGTGAGGACCATGGTATATGGCTAGCTGTGCATTAAATTATTAATGTTTTTTAATTAAATTATTTTAATGCACAATGTGGAGGCAAAGAACTACCCGACGCGAAGTGAAGTGCATTCAAATAGTTTGATGCACAGCAAGCCGTAGATTATCCCTTACATATACATATACCACCTCAAAGCAGGACACCCTCATGGTTAAAGGAAAACCCTCTGACATAAAATTGTATATTCTAACTAACAAGGTTGCTCACTAAATGTAATCAAATATTATTGTGACAGTCCCTGTTTTGTTTGTTACTATAGTTAATAGGGAATAAAATGCAAAGAACAAAGTGTTTAAAAATGTGTTAATTTTATTGCAAGGTGTTTAAATATTGCTGGCCCACTTTGGCTGAATGTGTTAGATAAAGTGGGCCACTGGGATTCAGGTAAAGTCGGCGACCTTTAACCTTCAGTAATTATACTCAAATTCATTAAATAAATTGCCATTCACTGGTTATTTTATGGTTACATGTATAATCTAAGACAGAGACGGAAGAAAGGAAAAAAGAGCAGAAAATAAGGCAAGGCATTAAGTTAATGGAGTGAAGAAAGGATGAGAGAAGCTAAATGTAGATGCAGAATATAATGCTTTAAAATATGGACACAATTTAATTGTTTTGAGAAAACAGACAGAAAAAAGTTTTACAATATGGTTAAAATTTTAAATGTTCCACTTATTCACTTTTTGTTAGCCTATTTGTTGTTGCATGTGTTATCGTCCCATTTTTAATGTGTTGTAGAGTTTATTTTCATCCATATTCTGATCCCTATTCTTCATCAAATTTAATGTCAACACAACATATTCTATCAGTTGTTATAGCTGGACTTTAAAGTTAAAAGTAACAAAGAAAAGAAAAAGAAATATCTAGGTATCTATTACACATTTAATATATATGCTAAACTACTTTGCCCTGAGAAAATTAGCCTTTTGATTACATTTTTTCTTTTAGAAAGTGGTCTAAAATAAGTTTTCAAATACATTTTTATTTAAAGTGTATTAAAGTCATTGTCTTGTATGATATGCATTTTAATTTAATTTAATAAGCACTGCAAATCCTATCATTAGTAAATGTTTAAATGAAAATGTTTTCTCCATTTGAAATGTATGATTTTTAAAGTAATACATATTTAAGTGCCCTGTAAAAAAAAAAGTTTCTTTTTTTCATTAGCTGTCAGGAGACAAGTGCATTCTCATTGTCAATGCATTTAACATCTTAAAGTTTAAAACTTGTTCTTAGGTGAGAGACTGACATGTTTCATTGTTTCATACAAGTTGTTGGTGCATTTGTGCAGTTACTAAAAGTCTAGTATAATTTTAGTCTTAAACAAAAACAAACCACAAAACAATGCATAACCTATGTTTCTATTTTCAGAAAAAGTGTATGCCTTGATTTAGTAAAGTATTTCATCAATCCTTACTAAAAAGACTGGTTTAATAAACAGACAGGGAGGTAAAACACAGGGGTAAGGTTACATTTCATGACTTGACTGAACACAGACACTGTAACCTCAACCAAACACAATGTTGGAAGTTAGCAGGACTGAATATCCAGGCAGAGCTGACATCCTGAACCAGAAGACTGCAGTTGTTATGTTTAAAACATCTTTAAGATATTTGAATGTATAAAGGTAGGCTACCAACAACAATTTAGGTTGCGTAATATACTGACAGAAATTAGGCTATTTTAAAAACTTGAACTCTGTTAATGTCATGTTGCAATTGATTAATTCCTTGTGTCCAATTGTGTTAAGTGTCCGTCTTTCGGAATTTAACACTGTTTAGTTTCATAGCACGACAATAAATCCGTTTGACTTGATCAGCAGTTTGGAATCATTGAAGCATCAATGTATGAAGAGTCAAAAATGGCATTGCCCTTTATTATTCAGTGGTATACCCGTATTTCGAGGCAAAAATAAAATCAGCTTCTGTTCAAAATCAGATTATAAATTCAACAGAACACCTCTCAAAGAAATGATGTGGTCCATACATTGCATTATTTACCAGCAGAGGGCGATGTGAACTTAAAAAAGGGCAATAACAAAAACTTCAGTCATAAGAATGACAGGTCATGCCTGCAATCTGGGTGATGATAAAAGTATCAAAGCACAAGGATTTGCAGTCATCAAAGATTCGGGAAAGACTGTTAGGCTTCTTCAAACTATTTAAAATATATTTCGACAGTCTGACTTTCCCCTTGTTGGTTACACAGTAGCATAGCCTATGCTTTCCATCTCTCTGAAAGCAACAGAAGAAGCCCCAACCAGGAAAACAAGGCGTTTTTTAGAATTTATGGTCACCAAATGTGTTATCATTGACAAGGAATTAATTTCTGTCATTCATTTTTAGAGTGTTTAATCTTGTGCAACTTTTGCGCAGCTAAGAAAACATTTAAATAAAACATTTAGTCTATTACGTTTTCGTGATATATTTTTGATATGTAGCCTAGGCTAGATAAAGCTGTAGACTTGTAATGGCAGTCTTTTGATTTGTCAATTCACCGTCCGATACCATATTGGAATTAAAAGAAAACATCAACATAGGCTACTACTTACATAGGTTATAGCTATATATGGGCGTAGATATAGGACTATAAAAAACACAACAACAACAATAATAATAATTATCTCTTTATCTCTGTAAATACACACTGTTTGTTAAAGTGGTAAAACTGTTTAAACGCACTAGAATCCGCCGTTTGAAGCGCTCAGAGGGATAGACGCACTCATTCTTCAGTGGGGCGGCTATTGGAGCCAAGTGATCAGTCATTGACTAATTGTTTTAGACAAACATTTTTTTCTCCAAGAGAGTACAAGGTCGAGAATTTGGCTCTGTTAATTGGACGTAACAGAATTTAACAATAGCCTCTCAATAAAACGAGTTTTGTGATTATGGTTTTAGAAAGAGAAGAAAAGAGGCGAGGGGGCTCTCTAATTACCAGCCAGGACTCTGGAGATCCCGTCGGTCATTGTGCGCGGGTGTGCAGAGACTGTGTGGCCGGCAGGCAGGCGACAGGCGCCGGATTGTGAACAAAGGACTGTCTGCTGCTGAGGCTGTGAGGCGTCCCTGCCGAGGCGATTAACCCTTCCACCAGGACGGTGACACTTTTCTCGACTCCCTATCCTCCCCCACCCCGGGCATAATGGTAGTACAGTATATAGATATAACAGGTGAAGACAAGATGAGTGTATTAACGACCGACACTCCTAAGAAATGTCCCGCACAGAACAAACAACACATTGTAAGCAAGTCGGTAGGCTATAGCCGAACGTAAATAGGCCTACTTTTTCAAGTTGGTGAACGAATTATGGTGAACAAATTGAAATGTTTTAAAGACATTGCCAATCTGTCTTTATACTGCAACTGATCAGAAATCATTAACCTATTTATTATTAAATCGCAGTGACTGAGATAGGCTAGCACGTGCATCGCAGAGACGTGTAGGACTATTTGATGTGTGAGTTTTCCTCTGGAAGACGTAGGCTGTTTAGGCTAGTGTTTGCTCATCTGCAAGACGTCTATGAGACGTTTCTTGTCAGATGTCAAATTTATAGGCTTTATAAAATGTCTTGATCTAGAAATAGGTTTATGATCTAGAATACATGTAAAACTGGCTTTTTGTTTAGCCTATCAAAGATATGTATTTGTACACAGCGCTTTCCAGACAAAGTGCTCTTTATAAGACATCTTGGAGGAGGTAGTAGGCTACGTGCTACCTGGGATTATTTGTCACAACATTTGTCAATAAACTAGGTTACATCCCGGCGATCAACAGATGGCGCACAACCAATTTAATCAGTTTGACTATATTTATGTAGGACTATTTTATATAAGCACGGCGACATTGTTAGATTAAATTAAATAATGTACTGGATCTCAGCCCGCAAATAAAGATACAAATGTTTGAATCCCAGGATCACGCAAGGCAAAAAGCTGCAAGATAACCTATATGCATCTTACCTAAAACAATGGCAAGAACACTGCTCAGGTAGCCTATATGAGTGATCTGATCAAGAATGACGAATACAGAAAATAAAACGTAATGCTAATAATTTACACGGAATCATATGTACATAGCCTAAATGCAGTCCTGTATTTACATAAATGAAGTAATACAAAAGACTAAATGAACACTTTCGTTTTATTTAACTGAGAAATTGCAACAAAATCGCTCATTAACCCGAAAATCCAGCACCGAGATGTTTAAACAGACAGCTCTCATACGAGAAACCTTCTCAATGCAAGATTAGAAAGAAACCTGAGTTGTCCCTGCCTATGGACCATCATTAAATTTAAACATATTTTGTTGAATTTAGCTACAAATGAATAACGTATCACCAGAGATTTAGATTTACAGTGGCTTTTCCTTGACTTATCTGGCAGGATATCACAAACATAACACATTCGGTTTCCTGCAAGCGCTATATTGTTCATTATTTGTAAATGGGAAAATATATAAATGTTACAAATTGAGACCTAATACTATTTACACACCAATGTACAGTTTTGAATAAATTAAAATCTGTCTCCTTCATTAACCTTATTTACATACGTGTTACTTTTATTATTATTATAAATAATTAGAAAGAAAGGTCCCAGACATAGACAACTTAAACGTTGAGCATCCTCATATGTTGTTTACAGGCTTTTTTTTCTTGCTTTTTTTTAATACACTGAAATGTGAGCCTAAAATTGGCATCCACATTCAAATAGATAAAGAACATTCCAGGTGAACATTCATAATATAATTTCATCGCCAAATCAAGGATGAGCGAAATCAGCATGCTTTATAGATCCGAAAGAGGGGCGTAAAATAGCCTATGTTACAGTTCTCGTCAAAATCCAGGTGTGGGGCTTGTGATGGCCTATCGATAGGGGATGTTCCATTGTCTGAGCCATACGTTCAAACGTTCAAACTCATTTTCATTGAAGCATAGTTATGTAATAAGAAAGAGTCCGCGGTAGTGTTCATGGGGTCACTTTGGTGAATCGCTACGGGGTGACACGTCTCTGTGTTTCTCCAGTCCGCTTACTAATCTTTGTATATTTTGCAGTTCGTTGATGGAATCCTTCCCTGAAGATTTGGGAGATCCTGAGCTCTGTCCGGTTCCGGTTTTATGGCTGTGATGCTCAGAAATGGGACTGCTCTCCCTGCTGCCTGATTTCGATGACCCTGACTCCCCGCTCAGCGTGCTTGGTATTCCGGTGGCGAGCAAGCCAGAGCTTTGAGGAATAGACACGGGGATTTGATATGGGTTGAATCGCATCCTTGGCCTCGTGCTGGTGAGAAAGGGGTTCCGGCTGAGGGTGGACGCGGCACTGCCGGCAGGGAGAGCAGAAGCCGCCGCTGCCGCAGCCGCCATGTACGTGTACGGGTAGGGTAGCAATCCTCCGAACGGCTGCATGGAGATACCCTAAATGTAAAACAACAACAAGATATTTGAATTCACTGTCAGACCAAAATAAAGAAATAAATTCACCGTGTCCAGAAATATAATTATAGTCATTAATTGAACGTGTTGCTATATTGCGCAAAACACCATCGAAAGGAACATATGTTGGCTTAGCGCGGTTAGCAAATATCTGCATTTGTTTACTGCGTGATAAAATAATGGAAAAACTGTCTCCACGCATAAACCCTAGGGGTGTAACAATATATCGTGTTTACAGAGTTTTAGTGTCATTACTACATTAAACTATGTGATTGTTGAATATAATGTATAATAATACAATGGGGGAATATTTGTGGGTAGGCCTACTTATAGTGCAAAATGTCTTGTTTTCAGTAAAAAGTGGCCTACATTATTTTAAGTCAATGACTGAGTGCAAGCACATTCGTCTAAAATAATTTTGTATTTTCAGCTTCAGAATCATGAATATTTTTCATTCTGTTGTCACCATTTCATTTACACCCCCAATGCAATACCAAATTTAGCATTATAATAAACAGAACACTTTTTGTTAACCTTTTATCAAATGTCGTGGAGTACCGCAATAATATAGTATCATCAGTTTAGTATCCTGATATATGTTTGGAATCGTGACACAGATTTACAACAAATACTTAGGCTATATATTTTGTCTTGGGGAATCTGTGATAACATCTGTTGGCGAACATTTAGAAAATAGGCTTGAAATGCATTTTGTTAGCTATATGCCATAGTCATAAACAATAATCATACCTGAGATGCAAGCATATGTTGTGATAAGTGGAATGGGAAAGGGTTCGGCGAACTGGTACTCTGGGAGGAGAGGCTTCCATTCTCTAGTCCACTTGCTCCAGACATAGAGGCTAACAAATGTCCCATGCCCATGGTTGAGAAAGCACTTGGAGTCATAGCAAACTGCCCGGGGTGAAATAAGAGTGGTTGTCCTGCACTCAGTGGGTTAAAGAAATGTTGATTGTGTAAACCAGAGAGGGCTAGACTTTGCAAGTGACTTGCGCTGAAATGCGACGGGCTCTCTGTTTGAACCATCAGTGGGGAAAAGCCATCTTTGACTGGGCCCATGGAGTCTGCATCCTTTTTGGCGGTATCTGATTCTTTCAAATTCCTGCTGTCCAGTTTGTCCTTCTCCAAGTTTCTGATGCTGAAGACAGAATCATTCTCTTTCCTCGATTCCGAGTAGTCCCTTTTCTTTTCAAGGTTAGATCTGTCCTTGACTCTTTCCTCGCAACGTGGGCTGAATGGTGATCGTGGTCTCTGATCTGGACTATTGACTCTGATCATTCCATCATCGTGTTGGTCTAGTTCGTTGTCGCTTTCATCACAGTTTTTGTCATCTGGAAAAGACGAATATTAAGCACATCAGATTTATTTTCTTTTGTTTAACCACAAAAGATTTTCTTCAATAAATTTGACTCCTTAAAACACACCGACTTGCATCTGTTTAATTACTCCCTGTGATTACACAAGGATGAGATGAAATGTTTTCCATTATAACTACTTCCTCTGTTTTCATCCATGGCACAATGAGCATGACTCCATGAAAAATTTGAGATTTGAACAGTTTGAAGGAAAAATTTTAATGAGCTCCTAATTAATCGTGATGAAATTCAGATGACAAATTGGCAGACCCAAAGCATGTGGATGAGACATTCTCTATATCTGCTGCACTTCGTTTATATATCATGACATGCCCTGAGGACTATAACTCTTAGCAACTGATCCCATTTTCATAACATGTAAATTGACAATATTTACACATTACACAAATACATTCTACCAAAATGACAAAGATCTGTCAGAAAACTTTATAATATTCATCTGTAAATTAGTCATAAAATAGCTTAAGCTAAATTAAAAGACAAAATAATAAAAAATAAAGTCAGGAAGTACAATTCATAGTTTGCATAAAGTCAGAAACTACAATAGGCTACATAGTTTGCACACATAGACAGTTTGTTATGGATCATGTCTTAAGTGAGATTTATTTCTTAATTTGTCATTAAACGCCACAAAATGGAACAATGCATGATAATAGATAAGGCTACGAACATTCATAAAGATTAAATGTATTTAAATAATTTTAGACAGTCCCTTAATTCTTATCTGCCCTTTTAAAATAATTTAAGCCTGTAATTAATCAGATGTCATATAAAATAACAGACTGGGTGATTACAAATCATAGAACAATAGTAGTGCATATTTATAGTGTATAATTGCACATTCAATTGCAGCATTCCTTTAGTGTGTTAATCTGGCAGTAGCTAGGCCTATATCACATAGTTACAAAGCAGCTGTTGGAGTTACTTTATATTTTTATGCTGTTTTGATCTAATTGTATGAATTTAATTTATTTATTCATTTTTTATAATTTACTTATCAATATCTTCAATTGTTAAGGTATGCCATGTATATAGTGAATATTCATATATCCTGCTAAAAGCAATGCATTTTAAGCGATAATCCACACTGAAGAACACTGCCATCCAACTAGTTAAAACTGACAGTAACTAAAAAACTAACAGGCAACTGACTGTAAACATTCATCAATTCATTCTCTATCAGCTTTTAATAGCTGCTAGTTCAGCAGCAGCATAAAGTTAATCAACTCAAAGAAAACAAATTATAAATAATATCGAATTCTAGATGTTACACATTAAAATATATTAATCTAATTGTTGGAAATTCCATTCAAAAACGAGCCTCTGTAAACAAGAAACTCTGCACTAAATTACGGAAATGGCACCACAATGCATGTTTTTACCTCGGGATCTGTTGAATTTAGGTGGACTTGTTGCTGATCCAATCGGCGAGTGAACTGAATCCCTGCCAGTAGTTTGTTCGCAGGATGAAGCGTCCGAATCTCCTCCATCTCGATCTTTGCACTGATCATCATACATGCGCATTGACGGCAGGGCTAACTGTTTTCTGAAAATTAAACTGAAATTAGATTTATGTCATGCCTAAATAGTGTTGTTTTAAAATATCCAATGGTTAAACAAAACTTTAGACGTAATAGGCTACCTCTTTTCTCTTCTTCCATTCCCAGTGTCTCTGAATCCTTTTGCGAATGGGTTATGATCGATTTTCAGTTGTGTGATCTATAAAAAAGGGAAACTGCATTTATTGTATTTGATCATGCTTTCCGTCGGCTTATTTCAAATTAACAGCACTAAATTATTTTGAAACTATAATTCTTTTTTTCTCAAACAAACGAATAATCTAGTGAAATAAAATATCAAACGTGTAAAATCTGTCCTGATATAGGCTATATCCACAACGACTGTTTGATGGATTTTTTTGTGAATTAAGTTTAGGCCTAATCAAACCAAGTTTATAACTAAATTGTTAAATGAATAACTCAGTACTTTCGTTTGTTCAACCGAATTCATTGTGACATCACGTGATGCAGCTTAGTCTAGTTTCACACCGCACAAACCTTTCATTTTTACGGGGTCACATTTGATTGTTAAGCATATCGTATTGCTCAAGTTATACACAAGCGACTATTTGGTGCCCGTAGTGATTGTAACTGGCCAGTAAACTTTACGATCATAGGGCCACCAGTCCTAGTGTGCTGTCATCCCAATTATAACTCTATTCATGACCATGACACAAAATAAATAAATAAATAAATAAATAAAAACAGAAGGAATAGTCGCGTATACGGAAGATACTGAACATGTTACAAATAGTTTTTTTCTCTTTCGGCTCTAATAACAATAATAATGATAATAATATGACAACGGATAATTACAAACAAACATTTAAAAAAATTTGCGTTTAAGTGCTGTAGTGGCCTAACTTACCTTGTCATTCTGATATGCAGTGACACCTATAAAATCGGTCTCAGGAAATACATACGTCCTGAAGGTGCTGTAAGGGAGCTTCAGAATGTCGTTGGCCCTAACGATATGAAACCTGGGCTGGTATTTGTGCATTGAATTTAGAATGGTCTGCAAAATAGAAAAGTTTCCAGGTCATAATCAGGTATCACACATCGATTATAAAAGAAATATCTGCACAGTAAATAAAAACATATTTGTATACTCGTTGAGGCCTCGTTTGGATAATTGAGTGATTTATTTATTTATTTATTTAATCGAAAGCTATAACAAGAAAAAATTCTAAATTGCCATTTAAATGATAGGCATATGCATGTGGATAGGAATAGTGTCATTTAGCCTGGAGTGAAAAAATCATGTCTTTGGTTCACGCTGTCGATCATGGGACATAGTTTGCCCCATGGCATTTAATGTTAATGCAACTGCTCTTTCATGCTTCATTTAGTCGACAGACGCTGAATACGCTTCGGAATCCAATTCACCTTAAATATCTAAATTCTGTGCTTAGCTTAATCTCGTAAGCATCTTTGCTTCTTGATCACTTAGATAACTTTATAGTATCCTCTTTTCCTATTATAATGGAAATAAGGAAACTGAAATCTAGAAATCAGCCTATTGACATTGCAGAGTAGCCTAGGTTATATAATACAACGTTACATTTCCATACAGACAAGCAGTTTCAGAAAACTTAATGTAACTTACAAATCCATGTTTATCCGAGATATTATTGGTCAGTTTGAGTTTATGGAAAGCAACAGGCTTTGCCATCCACTGTTCACCCGTGGCCGGGCTATCCGGGTGAATGTACATTCGTTTAGGCATCTCCGGGTCGGCCTTTCCTGCGACCATCCATCGAGAGTTGTGAAATTTGTACCGACAGTCGTCTGCCGCAACAATATCCATCAAAAGTATATACTTGGCTTTTTTGTCCAGGCCGTTCACGCGCACTTTAAACGGAGGAAACATTCTCCTGTGGACGGAACAGACATAGTCATATCTGGGTCGAATTTCTTCATCAAAATATTTATTTAATATTTTAAAGACATTTTAAAATTAATTCTATTTCAGAATACACTTTCCGTTAAAAACACAAATAAATATCCCTCATATCTAAGTGGCAAAGGCAGGCTATTAAACACAATAGTAGCCTATACCAGACGACATCCTTGCAAACATTTTCTAATATTTTACATGCGTATTTATAGTCAAAGGGATTGTTACCCCTTTATACTTCCTATATGTATATATTTCAGTTAGGTCCTGATACAAAAAAATATGGCCTGTGTGTTTTTTTCTTCTCCTTAAAAAGTAGTTCGCCTCGTGCAGCCCAATATTTACATTGTTCAGATACATTAACTTCTACGCTTAATATAACAGACGAGTTTCTAAATAATAACCTTAATAACAGAACGAATTTGAATGTTGTTAGGCTATAATGATGACATGAAATAGATATTGAGTTTTGTGACTGTTCGGTGCCGGCGATTGACCTATAAACATAGCCTATTTATCGAGCAATAGGCCTATTTCATTTCGAGCTAAATTATATTTTCTATAATGAAATATACGCTACTAAACATTTTCAAAGTGAAATACATGAACATCGTTATGATGAATACAAGGAACACTTAAAATATATAATATCCTTACCTTCCAGATTTAGTGATGACCATTTCGGTTCCAATTTTGTGGAATTGATCCCAAAGGTCCTTAGCTTCTAATGTAACTTTAGGATCGTCTTCAACGTCCTCCTCTGGCTCGAGGCTCTTGAAGGAGCGGAGATGAGCCGCCTGGTGGTGATGTCCAAGCGCCGCGTGTAAACTAGCCTCAGCCGCGCCGGAGAGCGCATGATCCGCCAGTGGTTTACTGAGACCCGGTGGTAAAGTGAGCGTTGGAAAGAACGAGGGTTGAGCCGCGGCAAGGAAAGCTGACATGGGAAAGTCGGCCGGCCTGTGCGCGTGAAAAGGGTGATAAGCCATAGCGTTCGCTGTAAAAACTGGATCTCTCATCGGTGCATCCAAAAAGCCAGATGGAAGTATAATTTACAAAAATAAACTGCGCCTTGAACTCGCGTAAGTCCGACTGTCTGTCGCCCTCTTACAACTGAAAGAAGCTGTGGTTTCAGTAGTTGGAGAGGACTGGTAGGAAATGTCACTGCCGTCGATGATGTCCCGTTGCAGCACAGTGATAAAATCCTTCAAAAGTGCAACATTGACACAGTGTAGATTTACAGTTTTCCTACTGTCCAAGCAACTATAATATCTAAAGCAGCCCCAATAAGAATGCGCAAGCCGTGAGCACCTATGTAGAATTGAAAGGTTCTTCACTAACCACACTGTCTTACATGTCCCTTCTCACTGGATCCCCGTACTAATGAACCAGAGCGTCTTGATTGCAGATTTTACGCATTCTGGACCAATTGTAGAGCTCCATAGGCGTGGTTTTGACAGCTCCAGCCAAGATCGTGAAGGGGGGGTTGGCTAGAAGGTGTCGGAAGCTTTCGCAGTAAGAAAACATGTCAACAGAATAAAATATTAACCAATGACAGAGTAAGGATCTGGAAACCCCACCCCCGCATAACCTAACCGAGGAACGGTCATCTAGCTGTACGCAGCCGGGTAAGATAATGCTTTTCACGGTTTACGTTTGATCAGTTTTAGGACCGTATGCATGCTTGATATATTTATGCTCTATTGTCTAACTTTAAGATATATGGACATTACATTTGAAATGTTATGCGTACCCAACATACCAAAATGATTTTAATGTTTAACTGTTGCTATTTGAATGGTGTTTAATAATAGCAACACACACTTTAGAAAAAAATCTAGTAGCAATTGTACTAAACAACAAATGTTTATTTATTATAACGACTTTACCAGAGTTTGCACAGTTAACTGATCTTAAATCGACCGGACGGAGGATATTTCGGGATATTTTATTTCTCCAACCGATATTCAGAACAATGTTGGTTGCACAGATTTGGATGCTCGCTTACAATCAGAGTTCTTTTGAAGGCGAAAATGGAGGAAACTTTCCGCGAGAGAATTGGTTTACGGCTTGCCTACTGGAAGGAATAACGAGGTACTACTATCACACAGAACAACCGCAGATTAACCCCCCCCAAAAGGACATGCATGTAACAAAATCGAGGCATGACCAGGGTATTGTGTATTTATGTAGCCAATAATGCAAGATTCATCTGACCTTTATCCTCATTTTCACAGAACTGTTCAAGATTATTTCACGTTAAATTGGCCGACAGGGTACAGCAGAGTAACAATCTGAGCTTTAAAGCTCCATAAGCAGTCGTGTACCTTTAAGAGGCTCGTCAACAGATCCTTGATTAAGTGGGACTCCGTTTGTTAAAGAGTGCTTGGCGCCAGCCGGCTGGAGTCCCACAATAAGAACCTACCCCTGTCAATTCATATTTACCCCCAAATTCTACAACAGCGTGCACCAATCCACTCGGTCATCCACAAAGCTTAGCCTACATCTTGAGAAAAATCTAAAGAAATGTTTTCTTTGTGGCAGCTCCCGCTTTCAACAATTAGGCTAATTAGATCTAGTGAAAGTCCACGGATGGGAGATTTATCTCCTGTGTTTGAATCGATGTCTGATCAGTTCTGGCTAGGCTATACTTTGACAAATGTAGATTGAAAAAACAAAGAATTAATGGCATTAATTCCACACATAATTTGTTCAGAGATCTGGAAACCCGTAGCCTACAATGTCAACAGGAAATGCATTTGATTTGTTCCTTTCAATTAACTCCTTTCATTCGCTAAAATGCTCAGTGTAAACATCAGAATTGACTTCCTACTGAAGATCCCAAAGCGTATAAGGACTGTCCTGAGAGGGAGACACATTGCGTCTGACTTAATACTGTCAGAGATGGAGCCGCTCTGACCGGGATTGTGAGTCCAGGATTTTCAGTCGAGGGTGTATGGAAAGATATCGCAGAACAAAAGAAGAAGGACATCAGTATATTGTTTTGGACCATCCTGTATCAACATGTTTCGTCTTTGGTAAGAGCTAGCCTACTTTTATTATGTGGGCAAGCTTCATGTATGGAATAAATGATGAACGCAGGTGGATTTCAAATTGTTCAAAAGATATTGGTAAGATATAATATCCAACCACAGATGTCTATATTTAATTGATGAAATTATATGCTGTAATTACTGTATTTTATTGTTCTATTTTATTTTTTGTAAATTATTGAGCAGAAATTGATTTATTATTGATAAATGTAGTATTGTATATAAATACGTTTCTTTAATACATCTTTATTTTTATTTTTTTTTTAGAAATGTGTCTTGTTGTTTGCATAGACCTGTATGAATACAGATAATAAACAAATAGCGTGCATTACATACAAATCATTTTCGTATACTTGAGATTTTGCCATGAGTTTCAAATAAAAATGAATTAGCCTACACAACTGACGATTTTGAGCAATCACATCGTATGCTTTAGTTTATATACCAATATGTTGAAAAGAGGTCTGCACAGATTAACCCCACATGAAGCAAGATAATGATTTTACCATGTATATATACTCATCAAGTTAATTATATAAACAAAATCCATGTAGTAGTCCAACTCATTTATTTGTTCTGGTAAATTTACGCCGAGGCCCCGTGTACCACAGTTGTCAATGCAGGTGTTATTTAAGGGCGCTCTTTCAAAGGTTTTCTAATATTTTCTCTCTTTTTTTCCCCCGAACATAAAACATAACATTTTAATATAACCGATAAGTCTTGAGAACGTAGGCTACATGACTAGGCCTACTCTTCGGTCTTTTAGGTTAAATGAAAAAACAATTGAAAAATATATCATATTAGGCCTATTTATCAAATATTTTGCTGCCTATAAGCTATGTTGTTTCCAAAACGTTTTGTAAGCCAAGCAATCACCATTGCACAGCATCACCCACAAAATGGTCCAAACGCTGTATTTATCCTGTGGATCAAGTTCTTGGCGCCAGACCGTTTAAGACCTGTCAAAGTTCTTCATATTTCTCCGGTTCAAGAACAGCCCAGAACCCCTCCTTCACACTGTCTCCTCCGTTCTTCTCTAGTGCTTCCGAAGTTATAGGTGCATATTCTGTCACCACATGAAATATACAATTGTCGTTCTTCATAGACTGGATGTTTTGCCAGATGCAAAGGCCAAACTAGATATTTTTAAATAACAGCGTAAGTTGTTGTTGTTTTAACATGTTGTGAAAGCAGTGGTGATCTCTAAAAGCATACATTTAGTTTCACACAACTGTGAGAAAAAAAAAAGTTATTTCTCTAAGCCATTATCAGTCGGGTGCGCTAAAACAGGTCGAATTGTTTCACTTTATTATTATTATTTTTTTGTCATGGGTCATAATGCCAAAGAATCTTCTGTAAGGAATGAACATGGATAATATTTGATATTTAATGTTTGAGAGTAAACCTTTGACCTAGCACACTGAAGGTGATGATACACAGGGCAACTTTTTGAGCAATATTGCTAGGCAATGTTGCCGTCAACGGGCAACCAGATGAGACACAGGGCCCACGACCGATCTAAATTATCCAAATAGAAATGTATTGCCCATTTTCAATGGGAAAGTGCCCAAGCAGCAATCGCTCGGCAAGATTGCCCAGCAACATTGCTCAAAAAGTTGCCCTGTGTATCATCAACTTGAGTGACATGAACAATGTGGACAACGGAAATTTGAAATCACGTCATTTAAAATAAATAAAAAAATAATAAGAACTTGTTTTAAAAAACATTTTATATACATTTGTAAACTTTCTTTCTTGGTTTAGAACAAAGAAAACGATCTTACATACAAAATAAAATTATTTATTAAGTTTGCAAACGGAGACAAGCTTATAAGAACATACGAGTTGAGCAGCGCTTAGTTTTAATATTCCATTTTGAAATATTAAAGTGACTGGAAATAAAATTTGATAATTAGATCTATATGACTAATGTACTACTTGTCTTTTGTAAACACAAACACTCCTTTCATCCAGCATCCAAACCAAATACAAGAACACAGAACCAGATTGAAACATAGAGATAAGAATAGAATATAAAGGACTTGTGTGCTATTCCAGGACTTTGCAAGATGTTACTTGATAAAACAGATGTGAACTTTTCAAAAGCATTGTCTTTTATTAAGGTTTTACAGTTTCTTTACGAATTATTACCAAAGAGCCACCTAACATTATTAACGACCGTGCTAGAAAGATCTGGCACAACATTCAGCATTTAAAAATTCAACAACTCACATCCAATAATACACACATTTGAATACCCAGTCTGACAGTATCATACATAATCTACTGAAAGTATCTAGCCTATTTTTCCAACATCCATCAGGTCAAGGATCAGGTACGATTTTTTATTTTGGGGGATTTTTTTTATTGCAATAAATACCGTACAAGCACGAAACTATCCTAAATGTATTATTTAAGATAGGAGCTGCATACGGTTGAATCACTTTAACGAATTATTTCCATCAAGTAGGGCCTATAGAAAATCAGATGAAATAGAAGATCTATTGATCAATATGTTTTTCGAGTACTCAAAAAAATGTTACACACACAAAGAAAAGAAGACAGCAACATGAATCGTCTGTAGGCACACAATCTCATTGTCGAATAAAAAACGTTTTTTTTTTTACTTTTATAGAACTGCCTTTGACCCTTAATTCGAAAGAAAAATGGAAAATATCATTTTGAAACTGTTTTTTTTTCTTTTCTTTTTTTCATTGTAAGAATAAAGTTTTACTGATTCCTTTTCATATTCATCAACAGAAATATGATTTCACCAATGCAAAAGACGGGGAAAATGGCTAATTATAAATCATATAATTTAAATATAATTTAACATAATTTAAAATAATTTAAATTGTAGTTGACAGTATTAAGGTCTACAACTATAGTCTGTAATAATTTGCAGTTGATTTTGTGAATATTTTATGAAAACACTAATTTGAACGCTTGAAAAACAAAACAGTGACACCTATCCGATAATTCACATTTTCTATAGCTAACTCTCCTCGAATTTAAATCTGATCTAAGCATAACGGTTTACAGGCTACCTGTTGATCTGCAGATTGCGCGCTATAATGTGTAGGATATAGGCCATTTGTGTACACTAGTATTGATGGGCATGTATTTGCGTAGTTTTGGACGTCTGTGTCCACTGTTACAAGTTTGCATGCTGCAAAATAAGATACAATAAAAATACAAGAAGGCCTGCTTAAAAGGCAGCATTGCAATGTTATGGGTTTCACAATTAGGCTTAACAACACAATAGGGTTTAATTATTTTTAAATTAAACAATTGAGCCATATTTGGAGTCATGCTTTGCATGATTTCTATATATATAAATGTATATAAATTCAGCAGTTTTGTTTTCTCTCACTGATGCATTACGGAAACGAGAGAAATACAAGTTCTGTTGTTCCTAGCTGATAATGCCCTTTGAGTTCATTTAAAATATTGCTGCATTTTTGGCCATGGTCAAAATTTCCTTAGTCCTTTTTTAAGTCTTCATCTGTTGGAAAGTGGCGAAAAATGTTTGGGATGCCTTGAAAAGGTCATTCTTTTGGCCAGCCTCTGGGATGAGCTTCACCACTGATCAAAGGCTGGCGGGAGTGTGGGAGGGAGTCAGTTCTCTTCTGGGTTGGATTGTAAGGTGAATGTATTAACTTCACAGGTCAATCTCACCCTACATCAGCACAATACACTTCTCTGATGAATGTTTTTATATTGGCTGGTTAATACAAACACAATGTACCTTGGCTTGTGTTGGGCTGCAGGACTATAGGGAGGGTTCATATTGTGAAGTCTGATGGAAACATTCTTGTCGGAATGGTTTCGTGGTATTGTATTGGCAACAAACCTTACTCTGCATGTGGGAACTATCTGTATTGATATTTTTGGTGGTTTCATGAACACGCACACACACACACACACACAACACACACACACACACACACACACACACACACACACACACACACACACACACACACACACACACACACACACACACACACACACACACACACACACACACACACACACACACACACACACACACACACACACACACACACACACACAGGGACATGCCATAGACGCAATGGTTTTTATACGGTACAAACTATATATTCTATCCCCTTACACTAACCCTACCCCTAAACCTACCCATCACACAAAACTTTCTGCATTTTTACATTTTGACAAAACCTTTAATTACTTTATTTTTATACCAGATTTACAAAATGAGGACATCCCTAAATGGAGGTTTTTGGAGATTTTGTCAGGTTTTGGTCACTTGAGCCAAAGTTACACAAAAAAACAAGAAAACAAAGTTAAGTAGGTACACACACACACACACACACACACACACACACACACACACACACACACACACACACACACACACACACACACACACACACACACAGACACAGACACAGACACAGACACACACACACACACACACACACACACAGACACACACACACACACCACACATACCACACACACCACACACACCACACACACACACACAAACAAACACACACACACACACACACACACACACACACACACACACACACACACACACACACACACACACACACACACCACACACACCACACACACACACACACACACACACACACACACACCACACACACCACACACACACACACACACACACACACACACACACACACACACACACACACACACCACACACACCACACACACCACACACACCACACACACACACACACACACACACACACACACACACACACACACACACACACACACACACACACACACACACACACACACACACACACACACACACACACACACACACACACACACACACACACACACACACACACACACACACACACACACACGTGCTCCCTCTGTCTCTCTGTGCTGAGACTGCAGGCGTATGACAATACACTTGTAGTCTAGGAAGTGATCTCAGAGGTCCCACACAAGAGGAATGGCTCCCTGGATACTAAGGGTAATAACTCGTAATTAAAGCCATACGATGAGTTGAGTCAAAAGGTATAGGGAGGACAGGTTATGGGACATTACTCGCTCTTCTTTTCTCTTCTCTTCTCTTCTCTTCTCTTCTCTTCTCTTCTCTTCTCTTCTCTTCTCTTCTCTTCTCTTCTCTTCTCTTCTCTTCTCTTCTCTTCTCTTCTCTTCTCTTTCATTTCTTAGGTGATTCTTTGGAGATTTAATCTATGAGAAATAAAAACACAAAAGAGGTAATTGTTGACAAACAATTGGTAATAAAGAGCTATAAAAATAAATGTGTATGGCAGATAATCTAAATAATTAGCTATTCTGGAGATCATATTAAAATCTTTGACTTTTGATTGAAAATACTTTGGTTTATTGGAATCAAGAGAAACACCTGAGAAGTAGGAGACAGCGAATTCTCCATTTCATAATTTACTCACTCTAATGTCCTTCCAAAGTCATGTGGCTTTCTTTGTTCTGCAAAACACAAAAGATACTTTGAATAATGATTCAGCTTTTTTGTAAGCTATATATTATACAAGTCAATGGCATAACCCAAAATATTCCAGTTGTGAAAAGGACATTATGGTAGCTTGACGTATGAATTGACTGCTATAGTCTAAGTCTTCTGAAATTACATGATCACTTTGTATGATTAACTGATATTTAAGCCTTTATTCAATCACAAATCAAACGGTCAACGCACACATACACAGAACACATCCAATATGGCTGCTGAATTTCATTGGTTCTTGCAAATCACATGACCAAAGTCATGATGTTTGAGGTAAGAATATACCATTTGAGTTGTATGGATTCCTTTTATGCTACCTTTTTGCCCTTTTTAGAGTTTTAACATTTTGAGTCCCATTGACTTTAATATGAAAAAAAAATCTGAATCTGAAACAACATGAGGATGAGTAAATGATATCAGAATTTTATTTTTTTCATTCAGTTTTCCCTTCAGCCAAAACGAGATCCTGACTGAGTCCTGACTGTTCTCAATAAATTGTACACTGACTGTTTAAAGACGCACTGGAATAAAGAAAGAAAACGACAGACAATCAGAGAAAGATGACACAAAAGGAATGGAAAAGGTGTTCTGCAATAGATTTCTCTTGAACGATTGGCCCACTACATCCAGCCATTCTCCAACCCCTGAATGATCAGAGAAGAAAGCAGACAGGAAGAGGTCCATCAATCTCGCTTGCTTTCACCTCTCCGGTCACAGTCCACACCTGGGACACATTTGACATTATGTTAGGTCACCCTGGGCTCTGATGGAGTCACTGCAAGGTCGAAACTGTAAAGTTGAAATCCCATTCAAAAGCTTAGACATCACTGAGATTAACTTTATTTTTCTCACTGAGGCAGCTCAGATTGCACAACCGGTACAGATGTGATGAGAAGTTAACTTGTTGCTAAACGATAATGGGCTAAATGTTACACAGGCTGAGGAAGACACTGTGATTGCCCAGAGATGGGAACAAGAGGGATTATATACAGTTCATGACATCAAGTATTTCTGTCAAGGCATAACAATGTTTCAGCAAAATAAAACAGTAAAGACAGAACTGCAATTTGGCAGTTTATTTATATTTAAAGTAGGGTTATGACACGATTAATCGCAATTAATCGCATCCAAAATAAAAGTTTGTGTTTACATAATATGTGTGTGTACTATGTATGATTATTTTGTGTATACTGTAAATACACACACATGCATGTATATATTTGTTATTTATATATAAAATATTTATATGTAATATATACAGTACATGCAAATATTTCTTAAATACTGTACATACATGCATGCGTTTGTATTTCTAAATACAAAATAATTATACACATTACACACATATATATTATGTAAACACAAACTTTTATTTTGGATGCGATTAATCGCGAATAATTATTTCACAGCCCTAATTTAAAGTTATATTATCATTTACTCACCCAGGTGTAGTACTAAACCTGCAAGATTTTCGTTCCTCCAAAACAAAAGATATCTAAAGAGTTCTTCAACCGTTTTTCTTCATCTTCCCATGCAATGAAAGTCAATTTGGTCCAATGTTGTGTCGGACCCATTTGACTTTCATTGTACGGGCAAAAACGATTCTTTACATTATCTTCGAACAATGTTCCTTTAATAAAACCATGCAATAATACAAATATCACATTTGCATTATTCTCTTCATTATTATATAACACCAAACATGCTGCACGGTCACACACGTGACTGAACCAGTGCATACGTTTTGTATGTGGTTTTATCTAATCTGCAATGATATCATTTTCTCGGCCAAAGATCAGATCCAGTCCTGTTCTGAGCCCCAGCTCGCCCTGGAATGTGAGTGTGGCTCATTACTTGAAAAGACTTTAGCTGATGAACACCACTAAAGACCTAAAAGCCTTTCCTGTGTGGCCTAATGCACCCACATTGTGAGACTTTTCAGACACTGGACTGCAGCTATTTGCTTTTTTTCTTCTTCTTCCCCTGAATTCCCATCGGTCTGCTGGTTTGGATCTAAAAAAGTGAATTAAACATGTTGGAAATTCAAGCAAAACTCACCGAGACAATTTGTTCATTTAAAAATCTAATTGCTTACATAAATAATTGTTGAGAATCCAAAAACTTTCAACAGTTTGGCACACAAATGTGCAACGTATGAAGAAACGTGCTTGAGTAAAAAACTAGAAAAATAGACCAACTTCAAGAACAAGCACACTAAAGGTCCGGCTTTAGAGCTCTCCGGTGCATAGCTATAATCTTCTTACATTTTATGTTCTCACTTTTGGCCTGATACAGGCAGATATAAATCTGTCTGCTTTTACATCATATCAAAATGGCTTTATTGTTAGTAAAACTGAGACCTCAACAATATATACACTACCAGTCGAAAGTTTTGGATCGTAAGATTTTTAATGTTTTTAAAAGAAGTCTCTTCTGCTTACCAATGCTCCATTTATTTAATTAAAAATACAAAAAAAAAACAGTAATATTGTTAAATATTACGACAATTTAAAATGACTGTTTTCTATTTTAATATATTTTAAAATGTAATTTATTCATGTGATCAAAGCTGAATTTTCAGCATCATTAATCCAGTCATCAGTGTCACATGATCCTTCAGAAATCATTCTAATGTGATGATTTGATGCTCAAAAAAACATTCTTTATTATCAATGTTGAAAACAGTTGTGTACAATTCTTTTTTCAGGATTCTTTGATGAATAGAA
Source organism: Siphateles boraxobius (assembly GCF_051911475.1). Classification (NCBI taxonomy): domain Eukaryota; kingdom Metazoa; phylum Chordata; class Actinopteri; order Cypriniformes; family Leuciscidae; genus Siphateles; species Siphateles boraxobius. The sequence continues at coordinate 3,399,609 of NW_027509182.1, forward strand.
AGTTCAAAAGAACAGCATTTATATGAAATATAATCTTTTCTAACATTATAAATGTCTTTACTGTAACTTTTGAACAATTTACTATTATCCTTGATGAATAAAAGTATTGATTTATTTTACTTCTTTCCCGCCAAAAATAAAATAAAAATTCTTACTGACCCCAAAACATTTAAACGGTAGTGTTTAATGTTACAAAAGCTTTCTATTTCAGATAAATATTGTTCTTTTGAACTTTCTATTCATCAAAGAATCCTGAAATAAAAATGTAAATAACTGTTTTCCACATTGGCATTAGTGAGAAATGTTTCTTGAGCATCAAATCATCATATTAGAATGATTTCTGAAAAATCATGTGAAACTGAAGACTGGAGTGATGATGCTGAAAATTCAGTTTTGATCACAGGAATAAATTACACTTGACCATATATTCACATACAAAACAGCTGTTATAAATAGTAATAATATTTCCAAAAATCACTTTTTTTATCAAATAAATGCAGCCTTGCAAAAGAGACTGTTTTAAAAACATTAAAAGTCTTACCGATCCAAAACTTTTTACTGGTAGTGTACCGAGTGTCTCATAAAGGGAAAGCGTCCACCTCTTTGACTCTAAAGCTAATTGCTTTAAGACACTCGAGCAAATCTGGTCTCAGATCAGATCTCCACCATCCACAATTGACCCCCCCCCCTTCTCTCTCTCTCTCTCTCTCTCTCTCTCTGATTCAGAACACATTGCCCCGAATGAAAGCGCCGCTGTGACAGAGATACATGGAGGGCGGCATTAGGCTCAAAAACTGAGCCTGAGATCAAAGGGAAACACAGGAGGCTCTTAATCAGTGAGTTGTGCCAGTGTCAAACCTGAGTGAGAGGGACTCAAGGCCAACTCGTGACTTACCCCAGCCCGTCTTGGCCATCCTCAGCGGCAACACACATCCACAGGCCCCTGTGCTTCCTCTCCTCCCTCCTCCTTTCTCTGATTTGTCATGTTGTTTAAAGTATAATCCCACCATGATGCCCCAGCTGTCTCTGGTTAGCGCTTGCACGTCAAAATGCCTCTCTGTGGATCAGGCTGCAGGAAGATGAATCGAGCGCATGCTCTCCACCACCATATTTTCCAATCAAGCTTCATTAGACAGGGCAAAGCTAGGAGACATCCTCACCTCCAGTGCTCTACAGCCAGATCACTGACATTCAGGATGGGCTTGTGTTACATGCTCATTATATACATAACATTTCCATCTGTCAAATTAGGAATTGTCCATGTGACCAGCACAATAAAGCGTGTACATCTTCCTGTTTTACTAGGCTGTTGGTCTTTCAGGTCTCCCTGAACACTCCCTCTAATGAATTTCTTCAGACAAACCAACCCAGCCTCACAAAAAATTCGTACAAATTTTATGAGGTGGCTTATTCGTACGAATTCATATGACCTGAGTATGAATTTCATATGAATGACCTACCTCTCACTCGCCCATAAACCTACCCATCAGTGGGGTCTAGACAAATCGTACAAATTCGAATGAGAGAGGTTGTACGAATTCGTACAAATTATTAGCCACCTTTTACTCACTCGTATGAATTTGTACGAATTGGTCGTGAGATAGCGACCAATTCTCATTATTTGTTGTACGCTTGTTGCTATGTCAGGCAAGTTGAGATGCTCAAACAAACTATCACCATTGGTTAAAATAAAGATGAGTAAATGGATCTAAATGCAGGAGTTCAAGACTCTATTTAACAAAACTCAGGACTAGAAACAATAACAAAACAACCAAGTGGAATGTGACGAGAACTGACAATTAACTGATGGAAATACACAGCTTATATAGAACAAACAAACTAATCAGTGTAATGAATCACAGGTTTAAACGATAATCAAACAGTGAGTAACCAAGGAAACAAAGTCAAACACATAGGAAACAGAATGAAAAATTAGCAAAACTCAACAACTCTATGAAAGCAACACACAAGTAAAAAGCTATGTTATATATATATCAATAAGTTGTGAACCAGTTTTGTTAAAATATTATTTCCCCCCTAAGCACTTACATTTCAATAATTTAATTATTTTAATTTTAAAGGATTCAGGACAGTATCAGGACAGTTTTTACTTTATGGCCCTAAAAATATAAAAAGAAATAATTTGAATACAGAAATGAAAAATATTGCCATTTAGGAGGTGTATTCAAGTTATTGTTATTAATAGCATTTTTATGTATTTCTGAATAAATTAATAGGCTAGTTAACACAAAAAATAATCATGTCACTGACTCACATGAAAACAAATATTTGAGCAGTGAAAAAAAAAATAAAGCCTTTATATGTCATGTTTAGCATACATGTTTTAGTCATCACTGTGATTGACAAAAACTAAACAAAATCCAGTCTAATAGTTGTACCAGTAGAGGGTGTCTTGCTGCTGAGCTGTTCTGAATAATGTTTGACATTTCTATACATCAAACCCTCCTTGTCTACAATGATTGGACACATTTGAGAACCATTTTCTTGCTCATGTGGGCATGGCTTTACTATCAGGCACCAATCACAAACTGAAAACAGATACACCTCATCATACTTGTTGGGAAGAGGGGAATCATTAATGAGCCTGGTAGCATGCAGCATTGTTATCATTAAATACACTTCCAGACATTGCAGGTGGAAGCGGAGGAAGTTTAGAGAGTAGGACTAGAGCCGCTTTCAATTACGCTTTAATGAAAACCCTGCTATGGCACTGCTGAAGCCTGGGGCAGGGGAACCCTGCACTGTTGAGCCATGAGTTAAGCCAGAGTCCCTGGCTAAATATCTTGTTTCCAAATCAGCCCATGAGCTCAGAACCACTGAATTGAGATCGGATCAGATACGTTACATATCTGGCTGTCAAAGTTCACATGCTTGGAATGTAATGATATTCTGGTGAGGGAGGGGGGCATCAAACACTGTTAAACTGAGTATGATTCATACAAGTACTGATGCTGTGCCGGTCTCTCAAGATGGATCATGGATGAGCAATACATTCACAAAGAAACAAACACACTTCTAGACTTGTGCACAATTTATTGCATCGTTTAGTTCCACGTAAAAAAAAAACAAAAACAAAAACAAAACAAAAATTAAAAACAACCATTTGACACAAACATGCACAACAAACATTATTTTGTTGTTCTTGGTAGAAATAGAAATTGAAAAAAAAGTATATAGTATATTACTATATAATTATTTTCCTGTAAGTATATTTGTCTAGTTTTCCATTAAAATTATTGGTAATACATTACAACAAGGTTTCATTTGTTAACATTATAATGATCAATAATTTTACAGCATTCCAAAATCTTTGTTAATGTTAATTTCAACATTTATTAATACATTTTTTAAAATCAGAAGTTGTATCTGTTAATATTACAGCACTCTAAGAGTGAACTAATAAGAACAAACAATTGACAATATAATTTGTGTTGACTAACATTAACATTGATTAATAAATGCTCATATTGCTCTATGTCAGTTCATGTTAGCTGATGCATTATTGATGTACAATTTTTTTTTACTTCAGGCTCAAAATTGTGTTTGATAATAAGACTTGCTTACAGAAAATATAATTTTAATTGATAAGACTATATTATATTCCCTAACCCTAAACCTACCCATCACAGAAAAATGTCTGCATTTTTATATTTTCAAAAAACATAATTTAGTATGATTTATTAGCTATTTTCCTCATGGGGACCAACAAATGTCTCATTAAGGACAAGGATTTGGGATAGTGTCATTTTGATGGGACATTCTGTGCCCATAATGTAGGCCAAATCCACACACACTCACACACACACACACACACACGCACGCGCACGCGCACACAGTAGCCTTAAACAGTTAGATTGGACCCAGAAAATAGAGGCTTCATGAATGTGACTGTAAAAAAACAACAAACCCACCACGCCCGTTCCAGATGGGTTAGGAATGGCAGTCAGAAAAAGGCCCAAGTCCAGATAACATTATGTTAGTGTGACATGGCGCTCAAGCGCATAGGCGAACCGAATCAGGATTTGATTATGCGAGCGGGTGCAGAAAGCCCAGAGCACAGGGCCAGGCACTCAGCCATGGCACGGCCACAGCAAAGATGCATATCTATGTCAAGACACGCCAATGCAGCACCGCATTCAACTGCTATAATCAACCCAGCCTTGCGCCAGGGCAATGTGAACAGATATGTTTCCAATGCAAACAGCCTGTGCTGCAAAAAGCTTACTTCATCGTTATTAGACGTTTTGCAAAACAAAGGAGGGTTTCATTGCATGCCCTGCCAACCTCATCTTACATTTTGTAAGGCCCAATTATGTTTCAAAACCAATTCATAATTGCGCTCTGACCTTGTGCTTCACCAAATAAAACATCTGAAATGGTGCATTCAGGAGAAATAAAAGGCTGTTTATCCTCAATTGGTTGCTAGGGCAAATCCAGAAAGTTTTGAAATGCACTTAACAAGTTTAACACTTTTCATGCAATTGCTTCAAAAGGTTTTATAAGTTTTAAAGTTATAGACCTCCCATTTAGGTTTAATATTGGAACTTTATGAGGATACATGTGAATGCATTTAAGAATGAATCAATGTTAAAGTGTTCGGTTGAATGAAATTGTAATGTTTTGATGAGCGATAAAGATCTGGCAAAAAGGGCTCATATGAGAAATCTTCAGAAAGGGCCTCACAAATCAGTTTGTAAAGCTATGGTTGAATGGCAAACCATATTTGGAGTAATTTACTCAATCAGAAATCCATTGCAAAATTAATTTTGATGAGCTCACTTTTTTTTTGCAATGTATTTAGTCAATAGTTTCATTGAAACTGCTTTTGATTTTAAATGAATACTCAACCACGTTGTTCCAAACATTCATTAGGAATACATTCTTTCTTTTGTGGAACACAAAAGATGTGTGTGTTTTTTTCCCCCAGTGTTGTTAAGGACCACATTGACTTTCATTGTGTGGACAAAAAAGCAGAAGCGGTTGAAACATTCTTTAAAATATCTTGTTCCAAAGAAGAAAGTCATACAGGTTTGCGTTGATGTGCAGGTGAGTAAATAATAGAATTTGTATCTCTTTAAATGAGACAAGGGTGTGAAAAGCATGAGTGAAGTTAATATAATTATTAACTAACTAACATAGTGTAACACCAAAGCCATGGATTTGATTCCAAATTCCAAATTTAAATTGTGTAGAACCCAGTGGACAGAATTATCCATTCCCTACCATTTGAGAGAGTGTGACTATCCATGATGTTCTTAAACCTTGACAACCAAAAAAAATTGTTATGAAATGCTAACATGATAAGCATGGTAGTCGAACAGAATGTGTAATTTTGTCAGTTTAAGTGTGGGAATGTGATTAGACTAGAGGCCGCTTTGAACATTTGTTCATTTTCGAAATGTGATTTGCTTCGGATTTGCACGAATGAGTGAAACTTCTCAGCTTTGGAAATCTGATTATAGAAAGGGGAAGGGATTCTCTTAATCTTCCAATTTCTCTTACTGCTTCTCTGCCTATTTCTAAAAACACCTGCAATCATTCACGAAACAAACTTATTACTGTAGACATCTCTGTATACTCTCCCAGGAGCTACGCATTAAAATTAAATGATTTTGGTCAGTTATTGCTTTGATGGTCACTGAGTTGAGATCTAAAAAATCTACAAGCATTTTACGCTGCAAGCTATGTGCTACACAAAACTCTGCAGGCATTATCGAGCTATCTTCAAAGGATGTCAAGAAGTATCTCACACCCCTTTATAGGCCTCCTGCTCTTCCTAAACAGAAATGACCTCATATTGGCATTGCTCTTCTGAATCCAGACCTCCAAGACCCCCACCTCCCAAGTAAGCATTTAACCATCTGCCACTATTTTCTCCGCCTCAAGAGAAAACAGAAACATTCACAATAGCTGAAGAGTGTTGTGGAGGAGTTGAAGTGAGTCAAGCTAATGATATTCTAGTTTAATGACACAGATACGACTCCCATAATAGCCTTTAGCCTGTAGTCATGTGATATCGCAATGATAAATGAACCTATCCATTGTTTTTATTTAATATGCATCCACATTTTAGTGGTACCTGCCGAAAATTGATGTATGAAGAGTTTATTTAACATTCAGTTTCAAGATTTTAGCCCTAAAGTCATACAGCTTGTTGAGGAGAAGTGTGCTTATTGTAAATGTTTCGAGCTAAATGTTGGATTTTCACCTGGTCTTAAAAATGTCTTATTGACTTGCATTGAAGGAGGGACTCCTAGCTTTCTACTTAGAAAAGAAAAAGAAAAAATCTGTACCAAGTAATGTGGAGATTTTAACATTATTTAAGGACCACTGTACCGATTTAAACCATGTAATTTAACTACAGCAAATGACTATGTTTGAATCAACAATCGACTTTTTGGCTTTATTTTCCCCTGTGTTATGCAACAAAACCACTAGAGGCTGGTGGTCTCTGGCCTTTGTTGGAAACCATGCTTCTTTGCCTTGTCCTGCACAGGCTCTTAACTGGTGCTTTTGCCTGTTTTTCTGTTTGGTTTGGACACAACACAAAGCCTTTCAAAAAGACTAGATCGTTTGATATAAACACTCATTCAGACATTCAACTTTCTTGTGGCTTTAATATAAGAAATTAATTTTTGTTCATCTTCAGTCATTCTTTATTCATCTTTATGCACACATCTTTATATAATGTCTGTTCAATATAGATGAATTTGTGCCTTAGTTAGAGGAGCGCAATATTTAATTTTTGACAGAAATGAAAACAACGCTGTGAGGGATAGAAGTACAGTGTGTTCAATGGATTGGAGTTTAATTTAAAACATGGCAGTTGCTCAGCTTTCTGTAGCCAGAAACTTCATAAAACACTTTTAAAAGTCGTGAACTTTGAAAATTACATGTGTTCTAGGTCCTTTATTAAGCTATTGCACAGACTGTAATTATATCTATTACTCACATTTTCATCCTTGTAAAAATTAATATGGCGTTTATATGAGGTGGTAAGACACTTACAATGGAAATCAATGATAGTCCTCTTTAGACATTCTACTAACTATAAGTAACTTTGCAGCTACATGTCGACTAACTGTCATTAGAGGTATAATAAACTATCTGCTTAATATTTGCTAACATTTTATTTTGATGGTCCCCCAACAGACATTTTATTGACTATAAATAACTTGGCAACTACAAGTCAACTTATTCCCCTAACCGAACCCTAACACCTAACCATAACATAGCAGTCTACTGACAGTCTACTACAGACTACCAATACTCTAATGAGAGTTAGTTGACATGTAGTTAAAAAGTTACTTATAGTGAGTAGAATGTCTAAAGTGGACTATTGAAATAAAGGCTAACCGGCCATTTTTATAAATGCATTTACATTCGTTCTTCTGTTAAACTGTTTTATTTAGAGTTGCAACAGTACTAAATGTCTCTGCCGATACAGATAGCTGATTATTCAGAATGATATCTGCTGATACCTGTAGATGTTCTTAGAGAAAATAAATCTCTTCCAACTAATGCTGTAACTATAAAGTAAACCCTCATATGCTATTTTTTATAATTGAATGTATACAACTTATTTGCATACAAGGTAGTTTCCATAAACACTTATTAATTTATTCATACTTAACAGTAAATAAGCTTATCTCTAGTGTTTTTTTATAGCTACCTAATCAACTGTGAACATTGATTAACTTTTCTGAGACAAATTATGCAACTTTAGTCAAGTGACATATTGTACACAAGCTGTTTTATTGACGTCTTTCCATGGTTGAAACACTGATTGAGACATAATACATTTCAGTAAGTTGTACTGTATCTTTCAACATGCCTTTTGATGTTTATGCATGTGTTTTCGTGTTATAACATATTAAAATGGAAGAAATGACTCGTCGCTGCCAGAACTTGAGTTCTGAAGTTCTGATATTGAAGTGTGCATATGATGGACACTTTACTATACCATGAGGCCACGGGAGAGGATTTGTGAATAGCAGTGAATCTACACAACTGATGCTGGTAGGTCACATGATAATGACAACATGGCAAATGTAGTATTTCCAAATTAGATGCATACTACACACATTCATACTATATAGAACATACTTTTCAAAAATGTGCCTAGTCAAAAGAGTATGCAATTTTGGATGCCGATAGTAATAAATAATAGTTTGATCTTTTATTTTCAACTGATTATTGACCAATGCATCCCTAGTTTAAATCATTCTCTCTTTTTTGCCATTACATTGTCATGACAACAAAGTTTAAAATTGTATATAACTTTGCACATAAGAGGATAGTCAGAGATTTTTTTCGGTAACGCTTTAGATTACAGCCCAGAAAGTACTGCGTAATTATAGTGTATAAAGTACTTACATGTAAGTATAAGGGAACAATATGTAATAAAGGGGTAACAACCAGGAGAATTAACAAATTATTTATACTGTAAGTATTTTAGAACTAAGGGGGTACTTATTCTACTATTATGATACAACAATCTTACATTTGGGAGCAATTAAGCGAGAATATATACTGCGTACCTTTTTTGTAATAATAGTACCAATATATACTGTATAGGCTTTTCAAAATTACAGGGTAGATATATTTGCATTTATACAGTAATTCATTTATTTTTGATAGCAAAAGTGCAGATAGTTTAGTTTGGGCTTACATGTTTTAAGAAAAGTTAAAACAAAACTATTGCAATTTATATTTTAATACAGGGTAAATATACTCTTGTTCCATGTAGTTACAGGGTTAACGAGGTGCAATAAAAATACAACAATTTGATATCACTGACTCAGAAACCTTTATTTGAAAAAGTTAATACAAAACAGACTTACAACACTTCTTATTTATTTAAAACTTCTTTTTCTACCAATAAATAGTAATAAAATAAATTGTATTTTAACATTTATGGATTGCTCCCCTTCACTTCCATTGTAAATTCGTCACTGTTATCCAAATTTTTACTTTTTCAAAGAATGAATCATGCATTTCATACTATTTTTTGTATAGTTTGTGTACATCTCATCTCTTAAAAAACATTAATCACACTTTCATTATGGATTTAAATGTCATATGCAATATCCCCCTTTGAATACCCCAAAGCAGGTAGCCTACATTCCAATCTCTAGCAATGACACCCCTATTTCATTCACTGTTTTCCACCATTTCCCCACTTGCTCCATCAGGTTAGCCCCATGTTCGTCAGAACTCGCCCCCACATCTGCGATCGCACGCTTAATGTGATCAGTAATGAATTTTGTGTTACATTAAGCCTGAATAAATGGATGGACAAGCGCAGACTACAAGTGTCCAGGAGTCCAACCTAATCTAATGACAGCCAGGCAGAGACACAACCAATTAGAGGGGCAGAGAGTAGGCCGCCGCAGGCTACTGCTGGGACTGCAAATGAATAGACCAAAATCAAATCAGGGCTCTAATAGATGTGCTGCAGAGAAAGAGGTAGAGACAGTCAATGCTAAGCATATTAAAGCCTTGTGACCTCCCTACTCCCACCGCTGCTGCCCACAAAATTTACAGTGGGCCAAATAAAAAGGCCTCATTGTTCACATATGGAAGGGGAAGACAGCACCATATCCCTTTGAAAGAAAAAGAGTGCTATCTTAGTCTTAGGAACCTTCATTAAATATCTCACTGTCCATAATGCTTGCGTAAAAGCATAAATAAAACGACTATGACACATGCTGGATTTTGCTTAGCCACTGTGTTTGTAAAAGCGTACTACTGGAGTCAAAATAAAATCTCACAATGAAGCTAACAATGAGAATTGAGTTGTATTGTGGTGTTTCTTCAATCCTTGTATGCACTTTTATGTACGTGTTTGAATTTTATTAAAACTTTTAGATTTCAGGTGTTGGACAATTTTACAACATAAATTTTATAACACAACCTTCAACATTTATTTTAGCTACTTTTCAAATGACTTTCGTAGAGCTAGACTTTTAATATTCAAATATTAAAATCTGTTAAAAAAATATTATTACATGTTCATAACTAAACTAAGCAGAATAAACTAAACTAGTTAAATTAAGAGATTAGTTAAACTAAACTAAGAGAGCGCAGCAAATATACTATAAACAGCTAAATATTTATTGTGTGAATATTATTCATACATTTCTCAGAAATTGTGACTGTCACTCAGTCACAAAAAAGGTAAATATCTGTAACGATAGATTAAAGCATGGAGGAAGCAGGATCCACGTTCAATAGGTATTTATTTAATAAACTCAAAATTTCACAAATTACAGACTTAGACTAAGGAACAGGACTAGGGAACAGAACAACCAACAAACAAAGTTAGGAACTCACAAAGACTGAACTAGACACAGGGCTTAAATACACAGGCAAACAAGCTTAACAAGATAACAAGGGGGCGTGGCTAATCAGAGACACCTGGGGAGTTAATTAATAAACAAGAAAAACGACAAAGGACTACAAATCATGTCACAGAACAGGAAATAACAAAAGTCCACCCAAGACAAGGGGAACACAAGACAGGAATCATGACATATGAATCATGGAATCATGGCGGCTCCAGATGCCCAACAAAACCAAAAAACAATAGTTCAGGAGGGTGGAGGAGCGGAGGCAGTCTTGGGAGAGGGATGAAGGGCCAGGCCTGTGCATGGGAACGGGACCAGGACATGGCAATGGCGGGCCTGGGCTGTGGAGTGTGGGCAGACCTGGGACGTGGAGCGTGGGCGGACCTGGGCAGTGGAGCGGCTCTGGCAATGCAAGTAAGCCAGGGCGGGACCAAGGAGGGCCCAAGGATGCACGGCCTCTTGGGCCTTAAACAGGTACCTACTGCCCTCCCCAAAAATGTTCTTGGGTGGAGGCTCTGGCGTGGCTCGTCCATCTTGGGAAGAGACTCTGGCGTGGCGGCGGCCATCTTGGCCAAGGGCTCACGGGTTGTAGCTGACGTGTGTGCTGCCCACACACACAAAATACCTGTGGCCACTACGATCAGCGCTGCATCTTCCAGAGCTGACTCAGTCGGGCCGGCCATCTTGTCTGAAGACACAGGCACAGCAGGCATGATGTGAACATTTACTGGCTGGGCAGGCTTGACGTGAATAGTATCTGGCTGGGCAGGCTTGACTTGAACAGTCTCTGGCTGGGCAGGCTTGATGTGAACAAGCTCAGGTTCGGCAGGCATGACGCGAAGAAGCTCAGGCTCGGCAGTACTGACGTAAAGCTCAGGCTCGGCTGGACTGATGTGAATCTCAGGTTCGGCAGGACTGACGTGAAGCTCAGGATCCGCAGGCATGACGTGAAACTCAAGATCAGCAGTCATGACGTGAAGAAACTCAGGCTCTGCAGCGGCCATGATGGGATGAAACTCTGGCTTGAATGCGCTGGTGAGCGGTGTGAGCACTGGAGTTGGCAACATTAGAGTGGCATGACGTGAAGTGGCTCAGGGTTAGAGGATACAGTGGGCTTGCGAGGCTCCTCATCCGCAAAGCCCACAGTAAATGACGAGCCACTCCACAACAGGGCAAAGTCAATATATTGCACCAGAGTGTTGTGAGGGGTAATGCCAGGCATGAGGTGGTAAAGAGGCTCATTAAGTCCATGGCAGAACATGTCCTCTAAGATATCATCACAAAAGTCTATCTCATGGCAAAGCTCACAAAACTCCCTCACGTAATCCTCAATTGGACAGTCACCTTGGCTGAGGCGGAAGAGACAAATCGCTTGGTCCATGTTTGGTCTAGTATTCTGTAATGATTCTTCTGGAGGCAAGTTGAAGTGCAACTTTAATTAACAAAACGTGATCAAACATAAAACAAATGCATGATTGTTTCATGTAACTACTGTTGGTAGCCCTGTCAGTGTTCTTGTACTTGTTTTGAGTTTTGAGTTCCATGTCTTATCATGCCTTTGTTTTATGCTTGATCATGTTTTGGTAATTAAAGTTGGACTTGGGTTCTCACTTCAACTTGCCTCCAGAGGATTCATTACAATATCTTATTACTTTTGAGCAGAATATTTTATTACCATTTCCAATCAAGATACAAAAAATGCCAAAAATTATAATGGTATTATTTTTGTAATAAAAAATTATTACAAGAATATTATTTAATTGTCAGTATTTAGCTACGAAATTAGCCCTAGAAAGACAAACAAATCTGACACTTAATTCCAGAAATGTAACACATGTCATTTGACAGTCATTTACATTACAAAATGCTATTTAACACAATACTGTACATGTTTTGAGATGTTGTGGAAATGAAAAACGGTAAGCATTCTGTAACTATAGAAATTCATTTGAAGCCCAGACCATGTGACTATACCCAACCCAATCTGACTCTAAACATGAATGGTTTCAAATAATAAAACGTTACATTTTTACAGCGCTGACTCAGATATGAGGAAGTGTGAATGTAGGTGCACGCACAAAATTAGTTAATAAAAAATAATTATAATAATAATACTAATTTTTTATAATTAGAATCCAGGTCCAACACAAACCTTTTTTTTTTTTTTGTCGGGTCCTGTCTGTCTCAGGTCAGGTGTGTAGACCTCTAATTCTAACTCACCATGGTGAATGAAGAGGGACGAAAGACAAGAGTGAAACAATGTGTAGGGGGAGAGGAAGTAGTCTGGTCTGGTGGATCACAGACCCACAGACAGCCAGCAGAGATAGTATAGAATTGAGAAAAGTAGGAGTATGGGGTGGGGGGCATTTTGCTCTGTGGAAAGATACCTCACACATGAAACACTGCTGGGTTATCTGGAGGAACTTTGATGTGGGGCCCAGTGGCTATCTACACCTGTGCCTGGGGCCTGGACTCCCTCAGCCACACACTAAAGCCTCAGACAGCTGGTATTACACAGGGGAAAGCCTTGAACCGGCAGTCTCTGCACACTCGAAAGAGGGGTGGGGGACAACATGGTTTCGGTATGGAGGGGCTGGAGGATGAGAAGACACTGCTATCTCCTGGTAAGCACTCAAGCAAGCAGACGGCGGGACAGCAGATAGCAGGCAACTATAAAGCTGTCTGAGCATGTCTGTCGGTGATTCTGTGGAGGGGAGGCACTGTTTGCAGAGTTGTGATTCTGTCATCAAAGCACCTAAGGAAAGTAGTTGGATTTGGTTTGGACTGATGCATTGGAGAAATATACTGGAATTCTAATTGAATTTATATTTTGGAATCATAATTTGGAGAATCTTTTTGGGATCATCAAACAAGCGTCTTATAAAAGCTGAAAGTCTACAAATATAAACTGAAAATGATTCAGAAGTTCTAGTTCCAACAATTAGGTTATGTTTTTACACGAGACCGATATACTAAAAACGTAAAAGTTTTTATCCTTTGCGTTTTCTGCGTACAGGCGCAACGTTGTCCAAAACGATCCCCGTTCACACGGATCCGCAGAAATGATTAAAAGCGTTGTAATATGCTGTCAGGCCAGTAGTTGGCGGGGTCACATTATGAAGAAAAACTATGCGCCTGTAGCCTGAACACGTAATACGCCTGTGCATGACATCACGGTTTTCACAAATTCAATAATGGTATCGCTATTGACGGTATTGTTTTCAAAAACTTGCACTTTGAAACCCGTTTTCAAAAGTTTGTGTTTTCAGGCCCCCAAAAGGCTGTTGTCGTGTAAATGAAGGGCCAAAAAGCATAAAATGTTTTCCCGTTTTTAGTTAAACAGTGTCGTGTAAACAGCCCCGTCGTTTAAACAACCCCCCAAGCCACATTCCCAGTGAAATGCTCTCAGACAGCAAATGCAGTAAGTTTGCTTTCTTCTTCTCTGAGAAAATCAATAATATCAGAAAAGTGATCAACACATCCTTGAGTTGCGCTGGGGTCAGACAGATCAGACCACAACCTCAGAAAGTAGTTCTGAAAATCTATCAAGAAAATCAAGAAAATCTATGTCTGTTTTCGAATAAATTGATGGCAACATTTTGGAAGAAACCGTACAGAACCATAAGTCTGAATGGACATCCATGACATGCGGAGTCCCTCAAGGCTCAATTCTTGCACCACTCCTATTCAACCTGTATATGCTCCCACTGAGCCAAATACTGAGAAAGAACCAAATTGCTTACCACAGCTATGCAGAAGACACCCAGATCTACTTAGTCCTATCGCCTAACGACTACAGCCCCATTAACTCCCTGTGCCAATGCAATGATGAAGTCAACAGTTGGATATGCCAAAACTTTCTTCAGTTACAGTTTTTTTTTTTACAAATGTTTATACACTTAGGGTGTATTCACACCAGGAAAGTCCGATTGTTCACTTGCTTTGGTCCGGACCAAATAAAAAAATTGTTTCTTTTTGGTACGGTTCGCTTTCACACTGCTCTTTTTGCAAGTGAACCAAAATTTGTAAACAAAACAACACGTGTGGCGTGCCGACGCGGTGTCATTGGTTGTTGCGTTAAATCTTACCCAGATACAATAGTACTATTTTCTGATTGGCTAACAACACCAGAGGAGACGCGCTTGATTCCTGCCGGTTCCACAGTGAGAGCGGCGCGGCCAGAGTTTTGGGCGATGCGGCATATTAAATATATTACAAATAGTTTTTCAGCGTGAGAAATACAATGTGTGGCGGGACAGCGTGACAAAAGACCGAAATGAGTGACTGTCACGCTCAATGCGTGACACTTGAGAGCCCTGTCACTCATTCATTCATTCATTCCATTCCAATGATGTACACACGACGCGCAGAAAGACGCGCAACAGTATCGTGTGGCCAGACAGCGCGCCGGAATGGAATGTAGTAGGCTACAACAGATCACTTTCCCATAACGCAACTCCGACTACGGAAGCCTGTTAACTCAAAGGCGCAGTCCTTTCTTGCAATTGGGTCGGTTCATGTTCACACAGTAAACGAACCGTACCAGAGTTCGTTTGGAACCGTACCGAGACCACCTCTTCAGCTGGGTCTCGGTTCGGTTGTTTGGTCCGCACCCGAGTTCGATTGCTGTATTCACACCTGCCCAAAAGGTCCGCACCAAGGGGGTAAACGAACTAGAGTTCGATTCAATCGAACCAAACAAGGCAGGTGTGAATACACCCTAAAATAAAAATTTCCACACAATTTGCAAAATTCTACTCCAATGAGCAAAACACCTCCACAGATTTGCACAACATTACACACAATGTCTGCTTCACCCTTTATGCAAAACATTACACACAGTGATTTGTAAAACTCTACACACATTTTCACACCTGAGACACAGATAAGGATTGTGAGGTTACTTCCTTGTCATTACAAAGGCCCGGATTGCCAATGACCACACTAATGAACGAATTGGATAATCACATCCACCAGATATGGAAGCACACATGTGCTAATTTGAAAACGCAGCACTCAGGTGTGCTATAAAATGCAGCAGGTGAGTTCACCTGTCTTCAACAAAAATGGAAGGAGCTAGAAGAAGAAGAAGAAGAGTGAGAATGAGAATGAGAGGGGGAGATGAAGGAGGTAGAGGAAGAGGAGAAGGAGGTAGAGGAGGAGGCCCAGGTAGAGGAAGAGGAGAAGGAGAAGATAGAGGAAGAGGACCAGGTAGAGGAAGAGGAGAAGGAGATAGAGGAAGAGGCCTAGGTAGAGGAGAAGAAGGAGATAGAGGAAGAGGCCTAGGTAGAGGAGAAGAAGCAGATAGAGGAAGAGGCCTAGGTAGAGGAAGAGGAGAAGAAGGAGATAGAGGAAGAGGCCCAGGTAGAGGAAGAGGAGAAGAAAGAATTGAGGTAGAGGAAAAGGTAGAGAAGGACTTGAAGAGTTGATAGAACCTGAACAAAGAAGATGAGGACCAAATTTGACTCAAGAAATCCGTGCAACACGTATTGACCATGTTATCAACCATGGACTGACACTGATGGAAGCTGGACAAAGAGTTCAACCAAATCTCAGCAGAAATACTGTTTCGTCAGTAATTCTGACATTTCATCGAGAAAACAGGTTAGCTAACCACACAGTATTGTTTACTGTGACATTTGACAGTAGACTGCATGTGTAATTTTTTTTTTTTTTTTTTACATAGGATTGAAGGTCGAGGAAACCAAGGTGGAAGGGGCCCTATGTTCACTCGTGCACAAGAGGCCGCCATTGTGAACATGGTTTTGACCAATAATTGTATCAGGCTGTGAGAAATCCAATATCATCAATGATGACCATATTTTCAATAACATCCAACGAGTCTCTGTCAAAATTAGGTGGAATCTTCAAGAAAAATCAAATATACATGAAGCAACTGTATCGGGTACCATTTGACAGAAATTCAGAGAGAGTGAAACATCTGTGCAATGAGTATGTGGAAGTATGTATTGTTTATCTTACTATGGTGTGGTATTGTGCACTTCTTATAATGCTCTGGCACAAAAAAATACTGTGCAAAAGATATTGAATAGCATCCTTTTGTCTTTTACTGTGTTTCAGAGAGTCTTGCAAATGGATGCTGCAGAAATTCAACATGAATTTGTGGATGAGGCTAGATTTAACCTTGTGAAAACAAGAAGAGGGAGAAATGTAATTGGACACAGGGCAATCACCAATGTGCCAGGGCAGTGAGGGGGTAACATCACCCTTTTGCGCTGCTATTAAACAAAATGGGGTCCTCCACCACCATGCAAATCTGGGACCCTTTAATGCAAATCTAATACTTGCATTTCTTGACGAGATTGTCACAGCATTAAACCAAGTGGACCAGATCCGGTACATTGTCGTTTGGGACAATGTCTCATTCCATCGGGCTGCTCTTGTCCAGAATTGGTTCCATGAGCACCCTGTACTTGAAGTCTTATACCTTGTCCCATACTCCCCCTTCCTGAATCCAATAGAAGAGTTTTTTTCAGCATGGCGGTGGAAGGTATACGACCTGCGGCCCTATGACCGTTTGCCCCTCACTCAGGCCATGGAGCAGGCCTGTGATTATATCGAAGCAGCTTCTGTGCAGGGTTGGATTCGTCACACGAGGCGATTCTTTCAACGGTGCCTTGCCAATGAAGACATAGCCTGTGATGTGGATGAAATCTTATGGCCTGATCCAGCCAGACGGAGAGATGAGGAATAGTTACAGTATTCTTGTTGCTTTTACAGTAGTTTTTCTTCAAAGTCAAAGTGTATGTACTTCATGCAGTAATTTTTATTTGTGCACAGATTTTATTTGTTTCATTGATTTCATTGTTAGTTGATTACTGTAACTGATTATGGTAAGAAATACTGTAAGTATTGAAATAAATACTTGAAATATTCAGTCTGCAGCATCAGTGTTGTGCAGTACTAAGTGACAGTGAAGTTTATATTAGGCCTATTTGTGTACATTCTCCCTATATCTCAAACTAATCGTGAAGAATGTTGTGGGTTTGTCACTATTTTTTTTTCATCTAAATTATCCCTTACATAACAATGTCGTTACATAACAGTGCCCAAAAATCTAGCACATGCTATTTCCTAAAATTAGTTTTTTTACAAATGTGTTTTTTTATTTATCACAACAGTTTGAAACTGGCTGCAATAGTGTCCGATCATTGAGGACTGTGTTCGTTAAATGAAAACTGTGTAAATGTGTATATGTTTTGACTGAAGTGTGTATGTTTTGACAGAAGTGTGTCATTTTGCAAACAATCTAGAAATTATGCAAATTGAGTGTGGTGTTTGGATAATTGTGATTATATTTTGAAAAAAAGTACCCGATTTTCAAACAAAGACTAACTGAAATGCGTTTGGAAAAAAAAGATGAAGTTATCAAGGTGAATGCATACCTTCACTCTAGGGGTCAAACAACAAAAAATCAAGTCAGGAATCTTGGTGTGACTCTAGAGTCAGACGTTGGTTTCAGTAGTCATGTCAAAGCAATAACTAAATCAGCAAACTATCATCTGAAAAATATTGCAAGAAATAAATGCTTTGTTTCCGGACAAGACTTAGAGAAACTTGTGTATGCTTTCATTACCAGCAGGGTAGATTATTGTAATTGACTCCTCACTGGCCTTCCCAAAAAGACCATAAGACAGTTGCAGCTCATACAGAATGCTGCTGCCAGAATTCTGAGCAGAAACAGAAAATATGAACATATCACACCAGTCATCAGGTCTTTACACAGGCACCCAATTACATTTAGGATTGATTTTAAAGTATTACTACTAGTATTTAAATCACTCAGTGGCCTAGGACCTCAATAGATTGCAGATATGCTGACTGATATAAAACCCAACAGATCACTCAGATCATTAGGATCACATCAGCTAGAAATACCAAAGGTTCACTCAAAGCAAGGAGAGTCTGCTTTTAGTTATTATGCCAGCCGCAGCTGGAACCAGCTTCCAGAAGAGATCAGATGTGCTCCTACAGTAGTCACATTCAAATCCAGACTCAAAAACACATCTGTTTAACTGTTCTGACTGTTTGCACTGTATTTTATTTCCTTTTTTACTATAAACTGTTTCTTATTTATTTTGATTATTTTAATTCCTTGCATGTAAAGCACTTTGAATTACCATTGTGTATGAAATGTGTTATATAAATAAACTTGCCTTGCCTTGCCTTAATATTAAGCAACATCTATCTCTAAAACAGCTTTCAGTATAGATTTGAGGAGGGAAACACCCTATGGGGGTTAGTCACACACAGACTCACATTTACACCAACAGGCAATTTATTGTTAATTCAACAATCCTACATGTTATTAGATTCTAGGGAAACCTGGAGAAAACCTATGCCATCACAGGGAGAATATGCTGCTGAGACTCAAACCAAGGACCTTTTTATTGACAACTACATGCCATATATGTACTGTATATATATGTGAAATGTACAGGCAAATTCCCCTCTTATTGACAATTAGCCCTGGTCACTCCTGTATATATTGATGTGATATCGGATATCGGATGTTGGTTTTTTTTGGAAAAAAAACAACAACATATTTTTGTCCTATGCAAACACATGTATCCCACCACAAAGACATTTGACTTGAGTAAAGGAAAAAGCAGTACTGGCTACAGTTATTTTAAGGCCTTAGTCCCACGACAGGGTTATAAAATGGATTATCTGGATGCCAGGGTTATGAGTTGTCCGATCCCAGATATTTTTCTTTTCATTCTTCATGTCTCCCTTGCTCTTTCCTGTTTTCCTCCTCACCTCTCCTTTCTCCTCCACTCTCCCAAACTGTCTGAGAGTGAGATATTGAATGCATTCCGTAACTTTCACACCCAGCTTTTAAAATGGCACAATGAAATAATAATGTGGAGAGAGAGAGAGAGAGAGAGAGAGAGAGAGAGAGAGAGAGAGAGAGAGAGAGAGAGAGAGAGAGAGAGAGAGAGAGAGAGATTGAAAGAGATTGAAAGAGATAAAAAGTTATATTATAAGAGAGGGCAGTTATTTTATAAGTTATTTTATAAGAGAAGGCAGAGAAGGGAATGTCGCGACAGGTAGGACTCATTTACATAACAAACTGTTCCAGCCAATAACCGATAAGAAGGGTTTGGGGGTGGGGTTTGGGGGGTTAGTGCGCGGATGAGGAGGAGGGAGGGTCTAGCTAGCCTTCGTTTTGTTTGACAATACTTTAAACGTCAACTAGAAGTGATGTCACCCGCCATCGCTTAGAGCACCTTTAATAGTAATATTGATTGATATTGTTCATTGTCTAAAGTAAGTGAAAAAAAAGAGATGTTTTCTTTCTTTTGCTTTCAGGTTTTACCAGTTATGATGACTTGAATTGTAATGACTATTATAACTGGATGTATTGCATATGATGCTGATATTATGTATTTTAATGAATAAAGAGAAAATTAGTAATTTAATTATAAAAACATTCCGGGGGGTCATGAAAGTTTTGTGAAAATGATAAAATCCTGGCACTGACTGGCAACTTTTTCCTAAAACACTGCTGGGAAAGAGTTATAAGCAAGTGAAATTTCCACATAGAGTTGTAAAGAATGCTATGAAGAAGCAACACCTCTCTTTATCCACACTGTACAATACAATTCCCAACAGCGACTGTATCTTTTGGACACCTGAATTAACAAACTAAAACTGCTTTCAACTTCAGTTACTTCAAAAGCTCTTCTGCTCCATTTTATCATGCTTTTACATAGGAGATAACTATTTTCTTTTGATAAAGCTGTACAGTTACCTAAATTTGGCTTTGAAGGGTCGGTCCTACAGTTTGAGATCCCCAGAAGTTAAAGAAGAGAAATAACATTAATTTGAAACAGTGTAAAGTCAACACCTCCTTGTGGTCCCACCGTATAAATCACACAAGGAAAGGGAGTGTTCTGCCATTTTGAAATAACATTTATCAACTTAGAATAACAGGCGTAAATTGTAATGCTGGATGTCTGTATTATTGGGTTAGACAAAGCTCCATTAGAGATTCGGTGAGCTTATTCACATGTGGGAGGCGGGATTAGATGATATAGATCTAGTCGAGCCTTGATCTAGACCAGGATGAGACAGCAGACTCAAGTTTTCTCATAAATTTCTTGTCTTTCCATCAAAATCTACATCATCTTGTTCTGCTGGACCTTTACTCTCAGTCAGACCTTCAATCACAATATTCTCTTTTCTGGTTTCTCAAAAAATCCTGGCAGCCACCACCTCCAATGGCACTCTGTGTGATGTGGGGGTGTTAATGCGGATGTGAGCCCTCTGGATTAGCAGAATGATGGGCAGTTCACAACACGATCTCTGATCTTCAGCACTTTCAGAAAGCTAGCTGTTAAATCATTTACACACAATCTCTCTCTCTCCTTTCATAAATCTCTCTCTTTTTCTATCACTTCTGTCCTTAGGCTGAGAGAGTGTGAGTAATCCCATCAACTGACATCTGTGAAAAGACTTTTTACTTACGCTCCCATTCACACAATGCATCTGCCTTTCAGCTCGCTCCCTTTATGAACACACATACACATACACGCCAATGTCATCTTAAAAGCAATATATTGAGGGGGGAAGGAGGTGAGCTTGAACTCAAAGCATTAATGGAGGGGAGTGCACCCACAGCTGTTTGTTTATGTGCACATGGAGTGTGTTTAAGGATGCCTTCTCTAAGTTTTACTAGCTCTTCTCTATGCCGAAGGGCATCACAGTGTGCTTTTAAAGTGTACAAAAGTTCCATATGCATGTCCGGCACCTGATGAAAGACTGGGAGAACAAAAAGCCATCCTTAGCGCATTGTACTGCAGCTCTATTCTTGGGTTACTAAGTTCTTCAACACAAAATGAATTTTTCATACACCAGAACTTACCTTGCAGGGACACTGCAGATTCACTCAGTTTATATAAAACAAGCATTCACCAAGTTAAGTTGGTTCAATCATCACTTGGTTCTCAGTCATTGTCAGCATTTGAAGATCTGCCATCCATTATACAGAGCTAACCAAAGTTTGTAGGGGTGCCAACAACTAAGGACAATTTCAACTGCAAGTTAAAACATAACTCAAATTTCAAATTTCACCTCAATAATCTGAGAGAATATTCTAGTTTTTCAAATGAGCAAGTCCAATGACTATTCATCGACTCAATTCACAGGAAAGGCTAATTTTACCCAACTGTCTCTTTTCATCTCTGTCCTTAGGAATTGTCATAGAGAAGGATAATGCAGAGTTTGGTTCCAACTCTAAATGTGTGGCCACAATTCCCATTGTTCTGTAAAGATGAAAACCAATCATTTCAATAGAAATCCACAATATTGGAAATTTCACATTTCAAAGTTGGTCATGCAGATTCGAGTAACAGCAACCAACAGAAAAAAGCTTGATTTGAAAGTTACTTCTGTGTAAGCAGTGCGTCATACATCGCTGCACTATTGAAAAGATAATGTAAATTTTACTGTCTCCAATACAGCTATTGTGGGAGAAACTAAAACACCCGGAGGAAACCCACACCAACACAGAAAAAAGCATGCAAACTTCACAAAGAAAGGCCTCCTAATCAGGGCCCTTTTTGTTTTGAGGTGACATTACTACTCACTGAGGGACCGTGCTACCTTCCAAAAGCAACCAATCACAGCATACAGTGTACAGTGATAGATAGACCAGAGTGGAAAAATCTCAGCTCTATACCGGTTGTACAGAAACTGTGTACTGGACCCCTATAATACTAAACCTGGGAAGTCCCGTTCTGTTTCACTGAGTTGAAATCTGTCTAATTATTGCAATGGCATTGACATTATGCCTTTTAGTAGGCTATGAGTTCTTTAAAAGTATTTCACACAAAATATTAGTTGAGCATGTTTGTGTGTTAAAAAAGTAATTTTATGTACTTATATGTACAGTATGCTTCTTTCATCTGAAAGCGGTTAGGGGTTGGTTAGTATGGGGGACTCAGCAAAAGCCCTGTCACAATTCAAACACTGAACAGAAAACACAAAAGAAATGAGTGGAACTTGTGAAGAAATGAGTCTAGACTTTGTAATCACAATTTATGCCTGTCCAAAAGTAATACATTTCTGATTATTTCACAGACATTAGATATGCTGTTTACCTGCTACTAAGCTCCTCAAACAAAACTCAGAGAATGTGATGCCACAAACATGGAAAACTTTAGATATTCCAGTGATGAGTTCTTCCTCAGAGGCAGCCATTGTGTCACTCTGACTACTGGAAGTTACATCAATGCTTCAGGTGGATAGTGAATGGACAGAGAACGTCAAGCTTTATGTGTCTCTGTTACAACCATACAACCCAGATCGCATTACAATCACCTGGCTCTAATGAATTTAAACCCTCTCTATGCCAACTTACCCAGCAAGTCCAATTCAGAATGACGTGACCACCAGTCTGACAATTTATTTCTCCTTCCCGTCTCCAGTGTTATAAATGAATGGGATGGTTGGGGTGCACTAAAGTTACGCAGTACCATCAATCAGACATGGGCAGTATTTCAATTAAATTTATTTTAAATACGTATTTAATTACTTTAGTGTATTTTGTAATTTGTATATTGCAGGTGTGGAAAAATTTAAATGTATTTTGTAACAAAATATTTTGAGGGAGTGTATTTGGAGTATTTCAAATACTTAAATACTTAAGAAAAATCACCATAGTAAATGATTTTGCCATATTTTCGGTCTGATGTTGGCAATGGCAATGTCCAGGTTAGATGCACAAAAATCACGTGACACCCTGTAGACCGGGCTCCCTCCAAGAAGTGAATGAGTTTTGAACTCTTAAAAACGGCATTAGAGGGTTAGTTCACCCAAAAATGAAAATTATGTCATTAATGACTCACCCTCATGTCGTTCCAAGCCCGTAAGACCTCCGTTCATCTTCAGAACACAGTTTAAGATATTTTAGATTCAGTCCGAGAGCTTTTTGTCCCTCCATTGAAAATCTATGTACGGTATACTGTCCTTGTCCAGAAAGGCAATAAAGACATCATCAAAGTAGTCCATGTGACCTCAGTGGGTTAGTTAGAATTTTTTTAAGCATCGAAAATACATTTTGTTCCAAAAATAACAAAAATGACGACTTTATTCAGCATTGTATTCTCTTCCGGTTCTGTTGTCAATCCGCGTTCATGAGTCCGCTGACGTAAGACGAGCTGACGTGTTATCTGGTGCGCCCGAGCTTCGTTTACAGTTTGAGGGAGACGCACGCTGCAAACAAAACAATTTTTGTCTAAGGATTTCGACACAGGGTTTGCGACTTGCATTTTTTTTTTTGCATTTATTTGAACCCGAATACACGGACGCACCAGATAACACGTCAGCAGCGTCACTGGCCTCGTGAACGCAGATTGACAACAGAACCGGAAGAGAATACAATGCTGAATAAAGTCATCGTTTTTGTTATTTTTGGAACAAAATGTATTTTCGATGCTTCAAAAAATTCTAACTAACCCCCTGAGGTCACGTTGACTACTTTGATGATGTCTTTATTTCCCTTCTGGACAAGGACAGTATACCGTACATAGATTTTCAATGGAGGGACAGAAAACTCTCGGACTGAATCTAAAATATCTTAAACTGTGTTCCGAAGAATTTTTGGGTGAACTAACCCTTTAAGGTAAAGTTTTTTTGTGAAAAATATACAGTCTACACACACACATATTGCACACTGAACAGCATTATAGAGAAAATAATTGTGCCTTATGAGACCAATGCACTGTGTTGTCATTCATAAAAGGACATACATAGGCCCTACCTATTATGAAACAGCGCGTCTGTCATAACTCCACTGAAATCTCCATGCTAAGCAAGTAAAGCGTTCACAATATATCGTTCACCATCTGCAGTTTTTACACGTTTTTAAACGTATTACATGACAAATATTGATATTGATTTTGTATAAAATAATCATCAATCCTATTGTTTTTCAGAAATTGCGCACGCAGCGCGATTCTACTATGGAAAAGGCACAAGGGGGCAGGGCAGTTAGAGTCTCGTTTGTTAAACAAACCCACACATATTATGATTAATATGATTAATCATATATATTATGATTAAAATGGAATTTTGATTTTGTGACGAAAATTCTCGGTCTGTTATTTTTACACAAAAATCGCTGCAAAAGATGGTTTCCAACAGGTTTTATCATAGTTTTTGTCCAACTCCATTGACTTGTATTGGATGTTCTGTGAGGTACGGTATTACTCCGCTGACGGAAACGGGAATGGGGTTGTATGTATTATTTCTGTAGTTATGCAGTCGCGGTATAGTAGGCTACGCTATCCAAACATTGGCAAAGGTGCATTATCGCCACCAACTGGGCTGGAGTGTCTATTATTCAAGCTCTCAACGGAAGAATGTCCGGTTTTGAGGCGTTTGGAAAAATAGGTCCACAGTTTTAAAACGAATGGTAAAACACCTGTTGGAATCTTTTGCAGCGATCTTTGTGTGAGCATATCAGTGAACACCCCAGACCACTCTGTGAGTTTCACGTCTTTGTAAACTAAAGTTTAATGCATTTTTATGAATGTTTGTTTCATTGCCCATATGAAACCATTGTGGAGGTGGGGAGGTGGGGGGGTGCTAACACAGAAACCGAAAATTCTCGGGACAGCAGCATTTGTCCAAATTTCAATCTTAACCATTCTATTTCATCAAAACGATCTTAAAACAGGGCTTTAAGTGTAAAATACCAAACTTGTCCTTTAAGGCACGAGTAGAGTAACGGTGATAATATGGCTACGTAGCTTACATCAAACACGTTTTGCTATTAAGGGCAGCCTGCCACACCATTGATGTGAACTTAGCTATACATGCCATTTACGTCAGAGGGAGCTATTTCAGGCCCTGTAGAGGTTTAGTGAAATGCCCATACTTTTTTATTTTGCTTCTTCGCCATTTTTAATTTACACATGTCTCATATTTGTGTTATTGCTACTATTTGTGTTATTGACCTTTCAGTAATAAAAAAAAAAGACTTAAGATTATTGTGGGAGTATTTTTGTTTTTTCAAAATACTAATTACTTGTATTTTATTTAAATACATTTTTCACATCAGTATTTTGTATTTTATTTTGTTACATTTTATGAGCCAGTATTTGTATTTTGTAACAAAATAGTTTTTGATGTATTTGTGCCCACCTCTGCCATCAATAATAAATAGTTAGCAAAAGCCTAGCAAGCTCTTGTTAGTCCTCACCCTTCCAGGCAGTAATGTCTCTTGATGAAAGTGGTGTACACAGAAACCTGATGGAGCAACTGCATGTTTATTTTGAACTGGTAATGTACTCTGCAGGCACATCGGTGGATGGCAATACTAGCACTTCGCTCATCTGGACCTACTAACTGAGATTTATTGAGAACAGCTCCATCATACTCAGTCCACCAACAAATAAAAATGATTTATTAAACGGCATTATAAACAATAGCATTATTGTTCACAGTTCAGGAGGGGAAATGGGAAGAACGGCACTAAAAACATATGGCTTTTGTGTGCGCCTCTGTATGTGTATGGGATGGAGAGAGCTTATGCATGTGCACATTTTTCTAAATCTAAACACATCAATTACAGAATGTGTAGAGAAATGTAAATGGTGCTAGAAGAAAAGTAAGTGACACTCATTTCATTCTAGCATCACTATTTGTTACATTAATTACTCTGGCACCTCAGCTTCGCTCTTCTTTCACGATTAATGACCACTTTAGTTTATCTCAGCTTCACCAGCCCTGGCGTTGGATGTTTATATTCCATCAACACAACAAAATGTAACAAACCATTTATTATAGTCCCAGAGCAGAAAGCTCACAGACTCCTGACATTGCTTGCTAGCATCAATATGGTCTTCACCTCAGCACATTTAGACTAGCTTTTTGTGCATTTTTATGGAGAATACTCTGGAGTGTGGGGGTTTGCTTTCACACTTCACACTCAGTGTGATCACGTGTGGTACACGTGACAGATCACTGAGGGACGTCTAAGGCCAATATACTCATGCACACATGAAAATCTGTGAAAAAAAGTGTATACAGTTGCAAGAGAGGGAATGGAGGTGCACAAAAAACTGAATGCAGTGAAGTGTACATTGAAATATTGACTCTAATCCATGCACGAGTGAGTTGCCTACCTAGACACTGTGCACTGTTGAACTTATGTTCATTCTATATATTTGAGTTGATCAATGTTTATTAGAATAAAAGCCTAAATTCAAGCTGTTCATCATTTAAAGCTATGATGTCTCTTCAGAAGATGATTAAATGGCTCTATTTACTTAGATTACTTTCATTGTCTTTATGAACTTTAAGAAACTTGAAAATGTTCATATGTTTTCATTAACTTTCAATGAATGGACAAAAATAATTAGATACTATTAAAAATAGTCTTTTGGGTTTGGAACCAGTGGGGTGATTAAATTATTATTATTTTTGAGTGAACTATCGCTTTATCTTCTGGGTCATTGAGAAATATGCATCGACAATTTAGGTATTATGTTTTTGGGGAGTCATGGGCTACATGTCATTTTAAAACCTAAATTAACATTTCCTTGTCATAAATAAGGTTTAAAAAGACACTTTATATTTTTTAAATATTAATACCATTATAAACAAAATGTATAATAAAACTACCTCATCCTTTTAATGAGACTTCCTTAATTATTATTTCAGGATTTCAAATGTAGATTAAATCTGATGAACTATTGAAAAACAATAAAACAGTCTAATCTAAATAATCTAATTAATGAACTATTTCACTCAAAAGTTGTATAGCCTATGGATTTTTTATGTAGTATTAAGTTCTTAGCATAAAAACATGCTAATGTCATACTAATTCTGAAATGAATGTATTGTAATGACCATTAATGCACAATGAATCTACAGTACAGTAGCTAGCTAGAGTGTTTCATTTCAGTCACTTATTGTTGCGTTCCAGTTCTATGTTGGTCTGTGTTGGTTTTGTTTTCATTCTGTTCCCTGTTCTGGTTTGCCTGAGGTCTGTTAGCTTGTTTGTTTCTAAAGTTACTCATGAGCTCTGCGCCTGTTTCAGTTTCTGTTGATGTCTTAGTTTAATGTGGTTGTTATAGCCTACTATTTCCTTGGGTATTCTCCTTCATGTTACCTCTTGGATTTATGATTAAAGAGTTTGTTTGTACTCCTTCGTCATTCTGTGCTCATTACAACCACCCTATATGTGACATTTATGAGGTTCTATTTCGGTTAAGATATTGCCTTAGCTAGACACCAAAACAGTACAGTAGGGTTTGAGAAAAATAATTATAATGAGCAAATAACACACTCACACGCGCAGTTATTCCTATCATTGTGGGGACATTCCATAGGCATAATAATTTTTATACTGTACAAACTGTATATTCTTTCCCCTAACCCTACCTCTACCGCTAAGCCTACACATCATAGAAAACTTTTAGTTTTCTACCTTGCATGGTTTATAAGCTGTTTTCATCATGGGGACCAAAATACCTTTATCTCCATAACGTAGGGTTTACCTGAACCACACACACACACACACACACACACACACACACACACACACACACACACACACACACACACACACACACACACACACACACACACACACACACACACACACACACACACACACACACACACTTTATTTGAATTAAAAGATAGGCATATATCATGGCATAATTCAAATTTGACAAAAAAAAAGTGTACAACAGCAGCCAATATCTCAGTCCATTATGCACATTAAGGGTAAAGGTGGCACCTGCGCCTCCATATGTAGAGGCTACCAATTACTGCTGACACAGAGCAATATCTTGTCAGTTTTTTGGCCTTGTTCTTATGTAGTCCGCAAATCTGCAGGCCTCTTACACACAACTTGTGCACATGGCCTAAACTACCGAAAATGAGGGCAATAACTTTACAAGAATAGCCAAAGTTATTGAAGACATTGTACCATGGTTGATGTTTCAACAGTTTTGAAGCATAGCAGGTGTCCATGTAAGCATCAAAAGATCAACCAATTTCTATTATTGTAACCGC
This sequence comes from Siphateles boraxobius, assembly GCF_051911475.1. Lineage (NCBI taxonomy): Eukaryota > Metazoa > Chordata > Actinopteri > Cypriniformes > Leuciscidae > Siphateles > Siphateles boraxobius. Next base: position 3,428,033 of record NW_027509182.1, read on the forward strand.
TTTGGTGTGTTTCATTAATTACAACTATGTCAGGTGTATTTGGAAAGTGATTTATAGCAGTTTCCAATGTAGTGCACTGTTCGTGTGGAGGTGAGAACCAGTCTATCTTGATCTTTTCGTTAAAATGGATTGTGGTGAAATTGACATTGTCTCTGAGCTCCTTCACTAAGAGTGCAACAATACGGTCGTGGCGCGCGATGTACAGTCCTTTGTAGGCAGGGCAGCCATTAAGGATGTGCGCGATCGTCTCTCTTTGCCGGCTGTGGTGTTGCAGGCAAAACGGTTCGTGTGCAGATGGAAACCATGTTGCTAAGTTGAACTTTGTTGGTAGTACCTGAAGACGTGCTTTAATTGTAAATCTGTGGATGTCATCTTGTAGGGCTGTGTTTTTCAGAACTGTGTGTGACATGTTATGGTCAGCACAGGGCAGGCAGGGCAGTTGTCCTTGTAGGCGTAGGCCTGTCCAGTGTTGTATCATACGCGAATGGAAATGATCGATTATTGTCCTTCTAGTATTTTGAGTGTCAAGGAGTTGAATGTTGTCGCTAGTTATGATGGTTCCTTCTGCCGTGATGGTTGAGTCCGTGACAATGTTCTTATTAACTTGCACAGACTGTCCTGCTATGTTCCTCCAGCGCAGTTGGATGTTTGCGCGGTTGCAGAGGTCATTCAGGTCCAGCCAGTCCGAGCGCACGCCAAAGCCTGGTGTGTTGGTGTCCAATTTTCCATTGGGTTTTCTTCTAAACCCAAGGAAGCTGGCGTCATCTGATGTAGAGAGAGGAACCTTGCGTTTCCCCAGATGTAGTAGAAGTGAGGCTCGGGCGAGCTCACGCACGGCTGCGTCATCATTGTTTAACATCCTTAACAGGTTGCTTATTCTGGCGGCAACATACACCCACTCTATGTGAGGGACGCCCAGCCCTCCCTCTCTAGACCTGTGAAACAGGACATCTCTTGTCGAGTGTGTATTTAGTCCTATCCAGCGTCTTACCAGGCCTACAGTCTTATTATTCAGCTCATTTAAGGTGCATTTAGGGATATGTATGTTTGCAAAGAGATGCTGTATTTTGGAAAGGGCAATCTCTCTTATGGCCTGTAGTTTCATTGTAACAGGAAGGGGGGATGAATCCACCATGTCCAGCCTTGTGCAGTATTCACTGCTAAGTTCACGTATTTGCTCTTCCCATTCGCCCGCGATGTTGAACCGGTGTCCAAGATAGCAGTATGTTTCATGGCGGGCATACACTTTAATTTCATTGCCCATGATGGAAAAGGAGGGTTGCTTATCTTTCTTGGCTTGATACCACCTGTTTCCTCCACTGCGTCTCTCATAAAACACAGCGCACTTGGTGTTTTTCACCTCTAGTCCGGACCATCGCAAGAATTTATCAGTATGGGAGAGCATGGTTTTTATCACTTTCTCATCCCTGGATGACACCTGGACGTCATCTGCATAGGCCTGGACAGGGTTTGGGGATCTGATGTGCAAGGGGGAGCAGAGGCACAGCCACTTGAGCCACTGGTTAAGGGCTAGAATAAAGTTTACTGCACTCCATGGGCAGCCTGTCTTGATGCCAGTTCTTAGTTGGATTGGGCTAGTCACACACACACACACACACACACACACACACACACACACACACACACACACACACACACACACACACACACACACACACACACACACACACACACACACACACACACACACACACACACACACACACACACACACACACACACACACACACACACACAATCATGGACATGATTCAAAGAGGTTAAATGGTCCTGAAAAAAAATAGTCACACTTGTGCTCCTCATAGGTCAAAAATGACCGTAACAAATTTCATCTAGTGAAAACTTTTCGTCCTGCAGCTTACTGGAAGCAATTTTTTTGAGATATCAAGCTCAAATTTTTAACACAACTTGTTTAAATTTATGGCTTTGATTTTCTTGCAGTTTTAGTGTAAAACTTGTTTTGAACGTGTTTGAAACACACACACACACACACACACACACACACACACACACACACACACACACACACACACACACACACACACACACACACACACACACACACACACACACACACACACACACACACACACACACACACACACACACACACACACACACACACACACACACACACACACACACACACACACACACACACACACACTCTCTCTCTCTCTCTTTCTCTCTCTGCCCCAGTCAGAGTGCATTAGATATGCCTGTGCTGATGGCTGTCATAGCATGTGCTCTAAAGGAGAAAGTGATATGATTAATACGGGCTGCAGGGCAGACCCACCTGATGGCTGCCTGATACTGGACATCAGCATTTTTCCTCACAGGCCCCCTGTAAAGCCCCCTGTCCTGCCGACATTAAAACCAGTCTACTAGTCAACCGTCAACAGATGTGCTAAACAGTTTAAATGCTGTGCCTGTCCAAAGTGAGCGGAGTATGTTTAGGATAAAGAGAAAGAAAAAAAGTGTGTGTGTGTGTGTGTGCGTGTGCGTGTGCGTGTGCGTGTGCGTGTGCGCGTGTGTGTGTGTGTGTGTGTGTGTGTGTGTGTGTGTGTGTGTGTGTGCACTGTTGGGACTCATACTCGCAGTGACAGAATAGGTGTCATACAGTATGCCTCCCAGGTGTTGGTGTGTGCTCTGTTTGGCTGGGTAGTCTGCCATCTCACCTTAATCCAAACAGAAAGCAAGACACAGCAGAGATCCCAAATGACCCACTGATGAGCATCTTCACGACACAGAGAGATGAGCCAGATTGTTTGTGTTTGCGCGTGAATGAAAGATGAAAGAATGGCTTTATTTTTATTTTTATTTTATTTTAGAATGTCAAGAGTCTTGCCTTGAATCTTATGGCTAATATCTGTGAAAAAAACATTGCACAATAGTCTCTTATGAAGCAAAAGCTTTTTCAAAACTTAGTGCACTAATGTAATTTCTATGGAATAATTTAGTTTAGGCAAGAATTTAAAAAAAAGTAAATTCTATATTAGTACTAGTAATCTTGTAGAAATAAAAGCGTAAATATCAACGTTATAAATTTAAGTAAAACCTATTCAACTTTCTGATACTGGTGTTCCCATAATGCACTGGGTCATGAATAATTAATGATCTTGCATTTTTCACTGTTTTCCAGCTGTATTTACATTGTTTTATCATTGTTTTTGTTGATAGGTTTAGTAACTTGCTGTTTTGTGACATCTGGAGTTTATTTTCTACTTAAAATTACACATTCATACTCATGATCCAAATAATGATATCGTTATTGTGTACAGGTCTCTGTCTTTGGGTTATGGGTACCACATTATTTCTATTATGTAGATATGTTGTCTACACAATATCTACCGTATTAATTACTTAGATGTTCCTAAGTTTAAGCATACACTTTAAAACCATGTCTTTATTCATTGTTATAGTTTAAGTATAAAATCATCAGAGAAAGAAATCCCAGAATGCCCTCATAATTAATCTCAATGAAAAACATTAATCCAAGATGGTGGGAAAGTTGAGAGAATTGCAGCTTATATTTTATTCAGAATGAGGTATTATACACGTAAAATTATCAATAAATAGGTTATAATTGTTCTAATGTATTGTAAGGCACTATTTGATGTGATTTTGTGCTCATTGCAGTTAGCCTAGCAATATGCTAATGTCAAACTCTGTTGGAATCAATAGTGAGTTGAGTTTCTTGAATTCTTTGCATGAGTATGAAGAGTGTACTAAATTAGTCACCTGAGGTTACATTTCATTTGGGATGCTCTTTTGGAATATGAGATCCATTATGGGCTCTTTGGACCCTGCAGTTTAAATCTATGGCTTTGTGGTTACCCTTTTCTGAAAGTCAGTATGATATAAACCTTAAACACAATAAACACACAGAACTTTCAACTCTCAAACCTGCTTTTGATCTGTGCTCGTAAAGGTGAGGTTATATGTTCAAGGGCCGTATGGCAACCTTTGATAAAACTGCTTCACCTCAATTACCACAATAAATGCATCATGCTGTGTCAGCAAAAAAATACACCAAAAAAAACAAAACGTATTAAAGAATGTACAATAATAAAATGTGTTAAAGGCCTCCACTAATATGCTGAGAAATAAATACAGGGTGTAGAGTTATACACAGGCATAAATGAGACCCTGTGACCCAACTAGGGGTGCGTTTTCTAAAAGCATCATTAGCCAACTTTGGTCGCAAGTTCCATTGAACTCTATTGGTAACAATGGAACTTGCGACCAAAGTTGGCTTTGGGACCAAACGCCTGACTGGTACTGTCAAGTTTTAAGACCAAACCCAATATTGCTCTTGTAAAACCAGACAGTTTATTAATGATGGTAGTGGACCTCTGTTAGGGAACCATAATATTCTTGTTTGGAAGGTAAAGAATAGTGAGGAAAAAAAACGAAAAAAAAAAACTGACTGGTTGATAGGAATGTTTTTCCATGGCCAACAAGGATGTTGATCCAGGAATATGTCCTGCTTGGAAATTTCACAGTTCTACCAAATTCTATTACAGCATTGACAATTTCTCTCTTTGTTTTGGCTCAGTTATTACTGGATACCCCAAAAATTTGTTATTACTGAGATCAACAAAAGATGAAGAAATTGTATTTTTCTCATTTGAAGGCAATGTCACGACACGTCGCAATAGGGCGCATATCGGAATTGCTGGCATAAAGGCTAAGAGTCAATTGGTTTCAAATAAAAGAACAAGTGAGTGAGACAAACAGCATAAACATTTAATATGTGCTGACAGAGGCTATAAGCCTTTGGCCCTGGACATTCTCACTTTAAACTGTGTGAAAACAAGCAGCATAAATCCACACAACTGTGTCGTGCCATAAAAGTGTCAAGAGGTTATTTTTATTTGGCCACACAGACACAGAAAGAGGGCCCCATCTCAGCCCTCAATGTTGAGGCCAGAGTCCTGAAAGCCCTGGAGGTCTGGCTTTGTTGAAGTGGACAGCATGCGCAAGGAGACACCAATTACACCAATACACTCGCAATACACTTTTCTTACGGTCTATTATCTACAATTTAAAGTCAATGTTGGTCCAGTTTAACATAAGCTAATATTTAATACATTTTGAAGTGGATGGAAATTACAGCTCTACCAGTTCCAATGATGAGGATGCGGTCATGAAGATCATGAAAGAGGAGATCCATCTGTGTGTCTTTTCAAGATTAAAGCTGAGCTGCTTCCTCTGCAGTGTTCGCACTGGGACAGGCAGGGGAGTAGCAGCCATCATGACCAGGGGACATGCTCTTTATTCCCCCCACTTTTTGTGAATAATCATTATATTTTCAGCCACTGTGTAAAGAAAAATTTGCATAAAATTACAACTTTAAGTTCAACTAGCTGCTTTGCAGTAAGTTGTAACTTGAAATATACTTTGTCTAGTGCCCACTTATCTGCCTTTCAACGAGAACTACAGGGTGAACATCACATAATTAATATCAGTGAGTACCTAATTAATATTTATGAGCAAAGTTGATACATTTTATAATGTATCCCAACTGGTGACATGATGCTCAATTCGGCTCCTGGTTGAGGTTAATCCCAGCACTTAGCTATCATTTTTCAAGAGAGCCAAAAACCTTGATTAGCCGGATCAGATGTGTTTCATTAAACTGGAACTCTACTCTGCAGGAAGGTAGATCTCCGGGAGTATGATGGAGAACTCCTGCTCTGTGACAAAAGACAGGATAAGGGAATGGTGGACTGGGATGAGAGGACGTTTAAATATAGGGAACATGCAAACTCTGGAATCATGATGTCCCAACATTGGGCAGAACTTCACAGACTCAAAAAGATCACCAGAAATTTGGATGATGTTGAGACACGTGGTGTGTGCATAAATGTATGTATATATATATATATGAATCTGTGTATGTATGTGCGTTCATACTGTAGACATCTGGGGCGGCAATCAGTGGGCTGCTCTCAAGGGCTGCCAAGGCAAACAAGGCAATAACAAATCCACTTTGCAGATCATCGATCTGCCACTGCCCTGGCCAAGGTAAACACTCCCAGCTTGAAGTTTGCTTTTCAAAGAAGGGCTAAGGGATCGAGGGGAGGCCACTTCCCCTGCTCTGGCTAGTTCTTTTAGCTTTCTTCTCTCCTCAACGCATGCAGATAGATACACTCACAAATGCTACAGAAAGGGTGCACAGAAAGCGATATAAAAATCAACCAGTATTTCATGTTCTTGCAACTTGTTCAATATTGTCATCGAAGGTGCAACCTGCCCATCTGTATTGTTTTTAAATTATAGTGTGTTTGTGAAGATTAAGTTAACCAAGTCATTCTAGTTATTCTGAATAATTGTATGTTTTTTTTGTAGGCAGTTAGACATACAGTTGTCCTAAAGCACTAACAAAGGGAATTATAAGCGAGTAGCAGCAGATGGCATGAAGGGTTATGGGTCAGCATGACAGACAGAGCAACATTGATTTTTGGGGACAGTGGATTAAGCGAGGGACAAAATCAGAGTGAGTTTAATGATGTGTCTGGGGAAGAACACAATATAGCAGCAGAAAAACTGCCACCTCTGATCAGAGGTGCAACATCAACCTCAGCTAAAGCTAAAGAACAGATTTATAAGAGACATCACAAGTTCGGCCTTACAAAAAGGTTTTGTGATACTGCTATGGTACAGTGATGGTATCAGGCAGATTAGATCAGAAATTCCATGTTGGATCAGGATGGTTTATTGTGGTTAGGGCGGATTTGGAGCTAGTCTAGCTGGTGACCAGAATGGCTTTGCAAAACTTGGTGAAACTTGCTGAAGCTGGTTGACCAACAAGATCTTTACGGTGAGACCGGTTGACCAAGGAAGTCTTGCTAGTTCAGTCAGTCAACACAAGCACACTAGCATCCCATTCTGGGGAACCAGTGAACAAAGCACAACATTTATTGGGAAATGAGATATGTTAAGTTATTTTGAAATAAACCAGTTAATGCTAACCATATTGTTCTTCCAATATTATATATTCATTGTACTCCATAGTATTTTAAAAAAAAATACTATGCTAAAATCACAACAGTACCACTTTTTTGTTATAATAAAGGTTAGATGATGATGATGATGAATAGCTTACAGTGTTCTCCTTTCTGCACCCTTCTTTTAAGTCTGTCTTTGTGTCTCCAAGGCTTTGCCTCTCCATCGATCACACTCCCTCCATCTCGGTTTCTCTTTCTTTCTCTTTCTCTTTTCCTCATATGCATAGAAAAGAAATGAGTTGCAGTCCAAGGAGAGTGCGGTGAGGCGCAGGGCAGGAGACAGCCTCCATTGAGCTAGCAAATGAGCCTTGCTACCCTAGAGACCACAGCTTACAGTACGGAAACACTGGCCAGTTCTCTTGCCACAAGCCCCAGTGCTCTGGCCAGTCTGCAGAACCAGGGTTAGAGGGAAATGAGGCCTGATAGCCCAGCTGCTTGGTTTGGGGTGAGACCTAAATGAAAGGCCTGCAAATGTCTGGGTCACTGCTTAAGATCCAAGACATTCCTGTCATCAGAGACGGGATTGAGAATTGTATGATGTGGGATCTTGTGCGCCTGTTTGCATGCCATGGCCGGATGTCTGGTGTCTTTGTTTTAGCTGAATTTAAACTGACGCCAAAGTGAAGATTAGACAGAAGGATGAAACTCCTTCATAGCGTGCAGTATTATCATTTGTGAAATTTGCTGCTGAATAGAATTGTCAGTGTATTACAGATGAGTTAAGACACAAAGAATCTCGACTGAAACACTCCAGCACTGCCAATTTTATGACCCTGTGACCGGTTGATGTCATAGTACACACCTTTCTAGATATTTTTAGTGTCTGCATTTCAGCACTCCACTTTGAGGATAAGACACCCTGGTGTTGACCTGCAAGCGACTGATTCAAGGGAGGCTGGGGATGTTATTTCCTTCCTGGCTCTTTTTTTCCTGATAATTAGAAAAGCAGCCTAGAAGAAAAAGTGGAACGAGAAGGTACTGTAGGTACCTTTGGTGACGTCTTCGTTACAGTAGCCCAAGGAGGTCTTAAATACCTGGAGAATGAAAGGTGCTTGTCTGATGTTTGACCTGCCAGAAGTGCACAATTTGAAATCTGCCATTTTTCTTAATGGGGCAAAATAAATTGTATAGCTAATACCTAAATGGCAAATGCCATGTGATTGATCACTATGGAGCCACAGGAAAATGTTGTCATGACTGTCAGATTACAGTTGTCATGGTCTTTGCTGAAGGTTGTATAGTACAATTAAATATTTGTATATATTTATTTATTTAAAATGGTTTAGAATGGTTTTTAGAACAAGTGTGTAGTTCTTAACTGGAATAGATGTTTTCGACTTAAAGCAGTGTTGAGCAGACAGATTGGTGTATGACATCATAGTACTGTTAGAGAGATCATACACTGATCGGTCTGCGCTGTGCCGCTTCAAGTCGATCACACCTGTTAACAAGGTCACTAAACAGCAAAACCCCTTGCTGTAGCCAGAATTTGGACAATCAACATTAAATCGTGTTCACTTCGCACCTTATTCTTACCAAGAACCAGCCACTTAAACTGAAAGACGCCATTTGACTTTGTAAAGTCACAGTTCACTTAGTACATAGGGATGGGCAAATCTTAAATTGGACATATCCCAAGGGGTAAAGTGAATACGGATTTCTCACTTAATCTGAAACAAAACTCTTGAATATGTTGAATATGAATGAGTTAATGCCATTAACCTCACAAACTATGGCAAAATCAGCAACTTCTTAAAAGAAGACGGACTGCACAATGCATGTTCTGGGAACTTTGATGGCTATTTCCCAGCAGATAAAACTGATTAAAAAAGCATTGCAACTGCCTAAAACTGAGAAAAGCAAGCCAATCAAATTGGATCATGCTATTTTAAGAATGTGTTTCCATGTCAACTCTTCCTTTCTTTACATTTTGTTTTTCTTGAATTCTGTACTCTTTTCTTTCTGAAGTGTCTAATCAAGGGAGTTTTTTTTTTTTTTACAACTATGTGGTGTGGTCTAACAATTTTTTAACTGTGGTGTGTCTCATTTGGACAACACAAATTTGAATCTGGCTTGCAACATTTCATTTCAAGGCTCCTCTTCCCATCCAGTCCTCTCTCCCCACTATAGCTATAAATAAAAGTGGCAAAACAAAGTTGTAGGAAATTTATAAAAAAAAAAAAGAAGCCTTTTTGATTATTTCCAAACGTTTTACTTGGAAAATCAACAGAATTAGGAACAAATCTTCTGAGCGCCGCATATACTTGATTACCAGAAAGCATTGCCCCCCCAAACACACACACACACTTAGCATGATCTCATTACAACTCTCATCACTCATGGCCGGGAAGAGGAAATGAGGGTGGACCCAGAGGAAGTCCAGGGGTGGCCTGGCAATGTGCTCAGACTTGCTGCATATCAGTGTGTGTATTATAAGGCCCTGCGGGTAATTAACACTAATCACAGGAACCCTTTCCCTGTTTGCAACCTCATAGGATTCCCTCAACTCTAGCCTAATGAACACACACACACACACACACACACACACGCACGCACGCACGCACGCACGCACGCACACACACACACACAGGGTTTTCATATTTTATGGTGACTTTCCATAGACACACAGATGTTTATAATGTACTAAGTACATTTAGTACACTTAGTATGATTTATAAGCTCTTTTCCTCATGGGGACAAAAAATTTACCCACAAGGTCAAGGAGTTTCGATATTGCCGCCCCATAACGTAGGGTGTACACACACACACACACACATCTAGCCTCCACCTTCACACCACCAGAGCTTCTTATCAAGAGCAGGTGACTGGAATACTTTGGTTTTGTCACCTTGCTCTGATCTGAAAAGCGATGACCCTCTCTGGCGACATAATCGCAGTTTCTATCTGTCTTAAGCGCTTTAGCAGTGTCATCGAAGGCCATGTGCCAGTTTCAGTGAAACATGGAGTAATGCTTTAAGGCCTCTCAAAATACATTACCTTGCTTATTATAAGAGCCAAGAGTCATTGGTGGGTTTCAACGATAATTAGGGGCTCTGAGGGTTTTAAAGGTACCAGGCATCATAAGCAGAGAACAAAAGAGAACATGAGTATAAAGGAACTAAATGGTTACACTTTATTTCGATAGTCCACTTTTGACATTCTACTAACTATAAGTAACTTTTCAACTACATGTCAACTAACTGTAATTAGAGTATTAGTAGTCTGTAGTAGACTTTCAGTAGACTGTTATGGTTAGGGGTTCGGGTTAGGAGAATACGTTGACCAATTTACTTAGTAAAGTCTGTAGAATATCTGTTGGGGGACCAACACAATAAAGAGTTAGAAGATATTAAGCAGACAATCTACTAATACTCTAATGTCAGTTAGTTGACATGTAGCTCCAAAGTTACTTATAGTTGGTAGAATGTCTAAAGTGGACTATCGAAATAAAGTGTTACCAATTATATTTAGCAAAGATGCTTGATCAAAACACCTTTAGTGTGAAAACCATCTGGCTCAATTGACATTTTTATAGCACTTGACTTATCAATGTTTCTATTGATAAACTAACTTTAAAAAGGCTCAAAATGCACAAGGGACCATCAAAATAAAGTGTTACCACATATTTAAATATATTTTTTTCAATTAAATTGTAAGTCAGGCCATATGACAACCTGAACTAACCTTCCCTTGTCTTACTGCAAAAATATTGAATTACCGTATTTTCCGCTCTATAAGGCGCACCTTCAATGAATTACCTATTTTAGAACATTAACTGTATATAGGGCGCACCGGATTATAAAGCGCATAAGATACTGTAGTCAAACGTTTGACTGGGTTTGCATTGTGCATCCACTAGATGTGCTATTTAATGTGCTATTAGTAAGTAGTATTAATAAAGATTCGTTTATTAGTAAGCGTGAGCGGGCTGGGGCGGGCACGTAACTTACATTCGCAGCCTGACTCATACGAGTATTCATGTGCGGCGGCTCGCTGACAGCAACAGCTGGCTGTTTTGAATGAGACGACCCGGTTACTGTGAACGGGGAACGCTTTATGAACATTCTGTGACGTGCGAGCAGCGCCGGGGACAGTGTGTCTGTTCGTATGTCTTTTAGTAAGAGTGAGCGCTCGTGAGCGGGCATAACCTGAATTATACGAGGTGGAACTGGCCGTGTGACAGAGTGGGCATAAGATGGACACGAGTGCGAGTTCGCGGGCGAATTTAATTGGTTATTAACCAATTGATCCAATTAACCAATTGATCCATATATAAGGCGCCCCGGATTATAAGGCACACTTTCGTTTTTTGAGAAAATTAAAGGCTTTTAAGTGCGCCTTATAGTGCGGAAAATACGGTAAATAATCCTTACATATTTTAATTGAATAATTGAACAATCCTAATTCGATTATTAATTTAAACATTTTAAGGATTATTTAATTCAAAATGATGGAATTTTGCTATTAATTAAATTGCATAAATCTTAAAAAAAAAAAAAAAACTTTTTTTAAATGAGGGTGGGGGCTCTGGAGGAGGACATGGAGCAGCTGTATGGCAGGAAACAGGAAAGGGTAACGGCGAGAGACACCAGGGTGGCGATGACCATGAGAGTGCGGAGCCAGTAGCAGGAGAAGCCATGCAGGGACCCAGACCACAGCCAGGACAATGGCCCCAGGTTGAGGGAGGGAGGAGCCATGGTAGAGATTTGGCTGATGACACCAGGGGGATGACTGACAGAGACGAGGCCGGTAGAAATGGAACCTTACACGCAGACATAGAGCCAGTGAAAACGCAGACATAGAGCCAGTGAAAACGGACGACTCCAATGGTCTTAGAGGCCAAGCCGGAGCCGCAGTAAGTGTCTGAGGTGGAGCCAGGCTGCCTGAGGACTGAGGTGGAGCCGGTGGGACTGAGGTCCGAGGTGGAGTCAGGGCTGGAGAGACGGAGCGCAGTGGAGGGCTCAGAGGTCTGTGGAACACCGAACAAAACAGGAAAGGACGATGTTGCCGGCTTTCAAACCTGTTCAGACGTTTTGTGAGGCTTGATGGGGACGATGACTGGCTCAGTCTATTTCTCCACTGGCATTGAGGCGGGCTCGGGCTTTTTGTCTGCGGTGGGCTCTGGCTGAATATCCATGATGGGTTTGTTGAATGGCTGGCTGGGCTCTGGGTCCAGAATGGGGTTTGTGATGTCTTCCTCAGCAGCGCAGACAGTGTAGGGGGATCAACATTTTACCAGCACCAACTCAAGTTATTCTGCAAAGCTCTCTCGAGGACAAGGGCAGGCGTGCCATGGACCTCTAGTTGAGGCTGGTGTTATAGAAGACGCAGTGCGAGCTGTCAGGTCAGTGAGGGAGTCATGCCAGATCTATGAAATCTCTTGTGTGGTCCACGAGGGAATGCACCTCCTGTTCCAGGAGGAGAAGGCGAACTGCAGGAATGTCCATTATTACTTTTCTTTAGGTTTGGTGTTCTGTCAGGTTGTGGCTGTAATAAAGTGCATGACGATGGAAAATATGTAACAAAAAAACGTCTTTAATCAAAGAAAAAAAAAATCCAAACAAACTAAAGAATATGCAGATCACAGGTGAAATCTTAGCAAAATAACCATTTAACTTTGACGATACCGAACAAGGAACTGAATGAACTGAGGGTTCAAATACACACGGGAAGCTAATTAACTCTTCCCCCGTTAGTATTTTTTTTAAAAATAAAGATAAAATTCCAGCCAGCGTTTTTGATAACTGTCTCAAAAATTCCATTGCCCCCAGAATATTTTGTTGTATGAATACCTGAACAGGCAATATATCAAAAGAAAGAATTGACCCTCTGCTTTAAAAAAACAAACAAAAAAATCTTCATTTTATTCTTGCTTCATGCATTCTTTTGTTATCAACACCTGAATTTCATGAGTTTCATAAAAAAAAAAAAATGTTGGGAAACTTTTTATCACAAATAACAGAAAATTATGTGTTTGGGGAGAAATAAGTCAACAGAAATTGAAAGAGATGTGTAATTCAAATCAGTAACCACAGAAACAAACTAGTGGCGGGAAAATTAAAACTCAGGAACTAAAATTAAATCAAAACATAGCATACACTTGGCAGCTGCCAAAGCAATATTTTGCATTCTCGTTTAGTGTAAATTGAAGTACTGAAAAATTACAGAATTTAAAATAGCATGGTCTGTGATATTATTTCCTGTTGTTGTTTTTTTAAATATAAGGATAGTCATATCACTCTAACATGTTTGACCTTAAGCCCCCCCCCCCCCAAAAAAAGAAAATAATGAAAAAAAAATTAAATTCAGAAGCTGTCATAGTATGAGAGATGCCCCAAATCTCATGTCTGTCATTCTCACTGACCCTAAGATGAGGGGAAATTTGCTCGAGGTTGGTGGGGTTTACGGAAAGGACAAAATGGATCGGGAGCAAATGTGGTAGTGACAATTTTAATCAGCTCTTCAAATAAAACAAACCTTTTCCACGCACACACACAAGCAAGAATAAATCCTCCATCCAAAGCATGTAGCTCTATCCCACTGGACAGTTCTGTGTTGATGGCAGCAGTGCTCCATGCTGCTTATTCTTACAGCAGTCCGGTGAAATATAGGCCATTTGGTGGCAGGGAAATTGATCTGTCAAGATTACACACACAGCACAGGAGTCCTCATCAGCCTTGCTGTTCCACTGAGGGCCCACAGACAAGAAACAAGCTTTTAATTTCAGGATGCGAGGCTTTATCTAACATTTTGCCTGCTTACACCATCTATCAGCCTCTGTGTCTTTTAATCTCTGTCTAAGTCTGTGTCACTGCTCCATTTGCTGTTGTTGAGTTATTCTCTGATATGGCGACTATTTTGACACTGTCGGCTCTGCTATCGGGTGAGGTAAATCCGGCTAAACCTGGCAATAATGTCTCAGGGGGTGAAAAGGATTATTAAGGAATGGCTCCAAAGGCTTTGGGATGGATAAGAATCTTAACCTATTTAACCTGCTTTACACCATCACCAAATCAGGGCACAAAAGGGCCAAAATTAAATACTGTTCCCTGAATCATGGTTTTGTATGGGGTAGGTACATGTGTCAAGTATGAGGTATATTTCAGGTCAAATGAATCTTAAACTGAAATTTGTTTGTGGCATGCTGTTGATTTACCACAAACATTGTTAAACTCTTCTCTCAATTTGTAAAATAAAAAAAAATAGTTTGCAGTACTGCACAATATTTACCCATGATAAAGAGAAATACATAATTATTTTAAAAAACGTCTTTAAACACGTGTGCCAATTTCTCTTTGTATTCATTTTGATTTCACATTATTTTATACCATTTTCAACAACCATTTAAATGGAATGACTCGTGTGAAACATCATTACATTTTTGCGGAACCACACCACATGATGAAATTGCGACAGCAGTATTAACCTGACCAT